>NC_087171.1:3078266-3168266 GCF_035594125.1 Scylla paramamosain | reverse complement strand
AAAAAAATGAAGGATAAGTGTCTTGAAACCTCCCTCTTGAAGGATTCAAGTCATAGGAAGGTGGAAATACAGAAGCAGGCAGGGAGTTCCAGAATTTACCAGAGAAAGGGATGAATGAATGAGAATACTGGTTAACTCTTGCATGAGAGAGGTGGACAGAATAGGGGTGAAAGAAAGAAGAAAGTCTTGCGCGGCGAGTTCGAGGGAGGATGGGGAGGCATGCAGTTAGCAAGATCAGAAGAGCAGTTAGCATGAAAATAGCGGTAGAAGACAGCTAGAGATGCAACATTGCGGCGATGAGAGAGAGGCTGAAGACAGTCAGTTAGAGGAGAGGAGTTGATGAGACGAAAAGCTCTTGATTCCACCATGTCTAAAAGAGCGTTTTGGTACCTAATAATGTGAAAACACTTAAGATACACGTTTTGTAATTTTTTTTTCTCTATATAGAGTGATATTCCTGCGTCTAGCAATTTGGTACCTAAGAAAAAAAAAATCATAAAACACGTTTCTCTTCATGTCTTTTTCTTTTCCCCATAAAGGCTTCTTTGCACGCATTTTAGCGCTTTTATAGGAAACAAGCTGAAAACTCTCAAAATACATATTTTTGGTAGTGTTATTTTGTTTCTCCATAAAGAATGTGTTGCATGCATTTTAGCGCTTTGGTACGTAAGCAGCCCAAAAACAATTAAAAGACAAATTTTTGGTAGTATTTTTTATTTCCATATAGGGTGATTTCCTTGAATTTTAGAGCTTTGGTGCCGAAGATGGTCAGAAAAAAAAAAAAAACTGGAAAGACACGTTTCTGATAATGTCGTTTCGTTTTCCCTATATAAAAATCTTTGTATACATTTATCTTTTTTTTTTTTTTTGGTACCTAACAACGTGAAAAAAAAAGAAACTCAAAATACACGTTTTTGGTAATGTTCTTTTCTCAATATAGAATGTTATTCATGCGTTTAAGCGTTTTGGTAACTAAGCTCAAAAACGCTCATAATACACGTTTCTCAATGTTTTTTCCCTTCTCCAAATATAATAATTTACATGTATTTTGGCATTTTGATAGCTAACGATATGAAAAACACTCAAAGTACACGTTTTTGGTAATGTTGTTGTTTCTCCATATAGAGGGCTATTGACGCGATTTTGCGTTTTGGTACCTAAAAATTTTTTTTTCATATTATACGTTTCTCGTAATGTTCTATCGTTTCCCCATATAGGGTGCCTTGCATGCATTTTGGAGTTTTTGTACGTAACAATCTGAAAATTGATTGATTGAAAAAGATTGTTACGTACAAAAACTCCAAAATGCATTCAAGGCACCATATGTATGGGGAAAGGATAGGACATTACGAGAAACGTATAATATGAGAATTTTTGTTTTTTTAGGTACCAAAACCCAAAGACGCGTGAATAGCCCAAACCCAAACTGAAATAAATGGAGAAACAACATTACCAAAAAACGTGTACTTTGAGTGTTTTCACATTGTTAATTATCAAAACGCCAAAATGCATGCAAATTATTCTACTCGGAGAAGGGAAAAAACATTAAAAGGAACGTGTATTATGAATGTTTTTGGGCTTAGTTACTAAAACGCTTAAACGCGTATGGAGAAAAAAATATCACCAAAAACGTGTATTTTGAGTTTTTTCACATTATTAGGTATAATATATATATATATATATATATATATATATATATATATATATATATATATATATATATATATATATATATATATATATATATATATATATATATGCAAAGATTTTTATATGAGGGAAACGAAACGATGTTATTATAAACGCGTTTTTTTTCATTTTTTGTTTTTGAGTGTTTTAGGCACTGAAGCGCTATAAAGCAAGGAAATCACCCTATATGGAAATAAAAAATACTAACAAAAATTTGTCTTTTTGATTGTTTTTGAGCTGCATACGTACCAAAGCGCTAAAACGCATGCAACACATTCTTTATGGAGATACTGAATAACACTACCAAAAATATGAATTTTGAGCTTTTTATAGCTAGTTTCCTACAAAAACGCCAAAAAGCATGCGAAGAAACCTTTATTGGGAAAGGAAAAGACATAAAAAGAAACGTGTTTTATGATTTTTGTTTTTTGTTTTCTTAGGTACCAAAACGCTATAACGCGTGAATAGAACTCCTTATAAAGAAACCGAACAACATTACCAAAAACGGGATTTTTCAGTGTTTTTCACCTTGTTAGATACTGAAACGCGAAAATGCATGCAATGCATCCTATTTGGGGAAAGTAAAGGGTATTACGAGAAACGTGTATTATGAGTGTTTTTAAGCCTCTTAGGTACCAAAGCGCTAAGACACAGAGAGAGAGAGAGAGAGAGAGAGAGAGAGAGAGAGAGAGAGAGAGAGAGAGAGAGAGAGAGAGAGAGAGAGAGAGAGAGAGAGAGAACATTACAAAACGTGTATTTTAAGTGATTTTCACATAATTAAGTACCAAAACGTGAAAATGCATGCTAAGCCTTCTGTTTGAAGAGATAAAATGACATTACCGGAAACATATCTTTTATTTGTCCTTCAGCGTGTTAGCCAAAATGCTAAATAGTATGGAAATCACCTTAAAAGGGAATACAAAACAAAAGGGAATACAAAACCTTTCCTTCTTGTTGGAAGTTTGCCTGTATTCAACATGTTCCTAAAAAGCGTGACCGTTCTAATTCCTCATACTACCGTCCTATTGCTGCCTATCTAAAGTTTTTGAGTCTCTCCTCAACATAAAGATTCTTGAACATCTATCAGTTCACAACCTTCTATCTGATCGCTAGTATGGGTTCCGTCAAGGCCGCTCTCCTGGTTTCTTTCTTTACTAAGTCTTGGTCATCCTCTTTTAGACATTTTGGTGAAAATGTTACTGTTGCCTTAGATATATCAAAAGCTTTTGGCTGAGTCTGGCACAAAGCTTTGATTTCCAAATTACCCTCCTACGGCTTCTATCCTTCTCTCTGTAATTTTATTTCAAGTTTCCTTTCTGACCGTTCTATTGCTGCTGTAGTAGACGGTCACTGTTCTCCTAAATCTATTAACAGTGGTGTTCCTCCGGGTTCTGTCCTGTCACTTTTCTCCTTTGTCCTTTGTCCTTTTCCTATTATTCATTAAAGATCTTCTAAACGAAACTTCTTGTCCTTTCCACTTCTTCGCTGATAATACCATCCTGGACTTTTCCACGTCTTTTCGTAGACGTCCAACCCTTCAGTAAGTAAACAGTTCACGCTGGGAAGCCACAGAACGACAGACTTCTGATCTCTCTAAAATTTCTGATTGGGGAAGAGCAAACTTGTTCAATGCCTCAATAATTCAATTCCTCCATCTATCAACTCGACACAACCTTCCAGACAACTATCCCTTCTTCAGTGACACTCAACTGTCACCCTCTTCTACACTGGACATCCTTGATCTGTCCTTTTCTTATAATCTAAACTGGAAACTTCACATCTCATCTCTATCTAAAACAGCTTCTATGAAGTTAGGGATTCTGAGACGTCTCTTCCAGTTTTTCTCATCCCCCCCACCAGCTACTAAATCTGTACAAGGGCCTTAGCCGTCCATGCTTCACATGTCTGGGGGGGCTTCCACTCATACCGCTCTTTTAGACAATGTGGAATCAAAAGCTTATCGTCTCATCAACTCCTTTCCTCTAACTGACTGTCTTCAGCCTCTTTCTCATTGCTGCAGTGTTGCATCTCTAGCTATCTTCTACCGCTATTTTCATGCTAACTGCTCTTCTTATCTTGCTAACTGCATGCCTCCCCTCCTACAGCGGCCTCATTGCACAAGACTTTCTTCTTTCTCTCACCTCTGTTCTGTCCACCTCTCTAATGCAAGAGTTAACCAGTATTCTTAATCATTCATCCCTTTCTCTAGTAAACTCTGGAACTCCCTCTCTGCTACTGTATTTCCACCTTCCTATGACGTGAACTCCTTCAAGAGGGAGGTTTCAAGACACTTATCCTTCAATTTTTCACCACCGCTTCGGACAGTATTCGGGAACCAGCATCTTAGTGTTTTATTTTTAATTAGATATCTGTTGCCCTTGGCCGGTGTGCCTCCTACATAAAAGAAAAGAAAATGTCTTTCGAGTGCTTTTAAGCTTTTTACGTGCCAAAACGCTAAAACGCATGCAAAACACCCGATATGGGGAAACATAATAACATTACCAAAAGGGTGTATTTTGGGTGTTTTTGAGCTTGTTATGTACAAAAACGCCAAAGTTCAAGCAAAGCACTCCATATGGGAAAACGAAAGAACATTACCAGAAACGTATATTATGTATTTTTGAGTTGTACCAAAACGCTAAAACACGTGAATAGAAACAAATATGGTGAAACAGAACAAACTTTACCAAAATCGTGTACTTAGTATTTTTCACATTGTTAGGAAATAAAACGCCAAAATGTTTGCAAAGTACCATATATTGGTACTTTGCAAGAAGTACTAAGTACAATGTACTTTGCTTTGAAAGAACATTACGAGAAACGTGTATTATGAGTTTTTTGAGCTTTTTTGTTACCAAAACGCTGAAACAGATGAATAGGTCTCTAAATATAGAAAAAAGAACAACATTAGCATAAACATGTGATTTGAGTGTTTTTGACTTTCTTAGGTACAAAAATCCAAAATGCATGCAGAGCCCCCTAAATTGTGAAACGAAACGTCATTCTCAGAAACGTATATTTTGAATGTTTTTGAGCGTGTTAGGCACCACAACGCTAAAAAGAAAGGAAAGTACACGATATGTGATACAAAAGAATATTACTAAAAACATGTCTTTAGAGTGTTTCTTTTTATCTTACGTGACAAAACGCTCAAATGCTTGGAAAACACTCTTAATGAAAAAAAAAACAGAATAATATTACCAAAAACGTGTATTTTGAGTGTTTTTGAGCTTATTACTTACAAAAAACGCCAAAATGCATTCTGAGAAAAATGTATTATGAGTTTTTTTCATTTATTTTTCTAGGTACCAAATAACACTCTTTATGGAAAAACAGAATACCATTACCAAAAGCCAGTTTTAAGTAATTTCTCCTCGTTAGGTACCGAAACGAAATTTTGAATGTTTTTTCACATTGTTAAGTAGCAAAACACCAAAATGCATTCAGAAGAAACATTACCAGAAACGTGTCTTTTGAGTGTTTTTGTGCGTGTTAGCCACCAAAACGCTGAAGACCATGGAAAGCATCCTATTTGACTATACAAAATAACATTATCAAAAAACACATCTATAGAGTGTTTTTAAGCTTCTTACGTCCGAAAGCGCTGAAACGCATGTAAAACACCTTTTATGGAGAAAAGAATAACATTACCAAAAACGTGCATTTTGAGTTTTTTTTTTTTTTGAGCTTGTGAAGTAGAAAAAAAAAACGAAAAAAAATCTATGTAAGGCACTTTATATGGTAAAAGAAAAGAACATTACGAGGAAAGTGTATTATAAGTTTTTTTTTTTAGTTTCTTAATTACCAAAATGCTAAAACGCGTGAGTAGCACTTTTGAGAAGAAAGAGAACAACATTACCAAAAATGTGTCTTTTGAACGTTTTTAACCTTGTTAGGTACCAAAAAGCCAAGATAAATGCAAAACATTCTATATCTAGAAACGAAAGGAAATTATGAGAAACGTATATTATGGGCGTTTTTTGACCTTCTTAGGTACCAAAACGCTAAAACGTATAAATAACACTCCATATGGAGAAAAAAAAAAAAAAAAGAAAAACAAAACAAAAAAACGTGCAATTAAAGTCTTTTTTTCTTTTTATATTGTTAGAAGTACCAAAACGCGAAAACCCATGCAAAACCAACTATACTGGGAAATGAAACGATATTTCCAGAAATGTGTCTATTGTTTGATTTTCAGCGTGTTAAGCACTGAAACGCTAAATAGCATGTACAGTACCTTATAAAGGAATACAAAACAACATTACGAAAAATATGTCTTTTGAATGCTTTTAAACTTCTTACGTACTAAATCTCTGAAAGACATTTAAAATACCCTTTATGAAGATAATAACTTTACCAAAAAACATGTTTTAAGTGTTTTTGAGCGTGTTACTTACAAAAACGCCAAAATGTATGCAAACCACGCTGTATGGGGAAACGAAAGGACATTACGAGAAAATTGTATTGTGTGTTCTTGAGTTTCTTAATTACCAAAACAATAAATCGCGTGAATAGCACTTTTTTGTGTACAAAACAAAACAAACTAACGAAAAACGTGTTTTTGAGGGTTTTTAACTTGTTATTTACTGAAACGCCAAAATGCATGCAAAGAATACTATCTGTGGAAATGAAAGGACATTACGAGAAATATGTATTTTGAATGTTTTTAAGCGTGGTAGGCACCAGAGCGCTAAAAAAAAGCAGGGAAATAACCCTACATGGGAATAAAAAAAAAAACAATAATACCTAAAACGTGTCATTTGAGTGTTTTCGAGCTTCTTACGTCCCAAAACGCTAAAACGCATGCAAAACACCCATTATGGAGAAACAGAATATCATCACCAAAAACGTGAACTTTAAGTGTTTTTGAGCGTGTTATCTTAAAAACCGCCAAAATGCTTGCAAAGAACCCTATATGGGAAAAAGAAAGTACATTATGAGAAAAGTTCATTATGATTTTTTTTCAATTACTCTGATACTAAAACGCTACTACGCGCGAATAGAACTCTTCATGGAGAAACGGAACAACATTACCAAAAACGTGCTTTTTTGAGTGTTTTTCACATTGTTAAGTACCAAATGCCAAAACGTATATAAATCCCCCTAGATGGGAAAACAAAACGGAAAAAAAAAAAAACGTGTATTAAGAGTTTTTGAGCATTTTAGATACCAAAACGCTAAAATGCATAAATAGCAATCTATATGGAGAAACAGAACAACATTACCTGAAACAAGTATTTTGAGTGTTTTTCACTTTCTTAGGTACAAAACGCCAAAATGCATGCAAAGACCACTGTATATTTAAACGAAATGACATCAACAAAAATGTGACTTTTAAGTGTTTTTTTTAGTGAATACAAATGGGAATACATAATAACATTACCAAAAACGCGTCTTTAGATTGTTTTTGACCTCTTTAGACACAAGAAACGCTAAAACGAATGCAAAACACAATTAATGGAGAAGCAGAATAACGTTATCATAAACGTGTATTTCAGTTTTTTTTTTTTTTTAGCTTATTACGTACAATAAACGCCATAATGCATGCGATTCTCAGTATATGGAAAGAACAAAAGAACATTACGAGAAACATCTATTATGAGTTTTTTTTTTTCTAAGTTTCTTAACGCTAAAATGCGTGAATAGCACTCTATATGGAGAAAAAGAACATTACCTAAAATATGTAATTTAAGTGTTTTCCACAATGTTAGGTACTAAAACACCAAAATGCATGCAAAACCTCCAGTAAGGGGAAATTAAATGACTAACAAAAACGTGTCTTTTATGTGTTTTTTTTTTTTTTTCAGCAAGTTAGGCACCAGAACGCTTAAATTACGGAAAGTTCCTTATTTGAGAATACGAAACAACACTGACAAAGACGTGTCTTTTAAGTATTTTAACCTTACGTACACACACGCTAAAATGCATGCAAAACACCCTTTATGGAGAAACAGAAAAACATTAAAAAAAAACTTGTAATATGAGTGTTTTTCATCTTGTTATTTAATGAAACGCCAAAATGCATGCAATGCATTCTATATAGGGAAACGAAAGGACATTACAAGAAACGTGTATTATGGATGTCCTTTAACTTCTTAGGTTCCAAAACGCTAAACTCATGAAGATTACTCTATATGTAGAAACTGAACAACATTACCTTATACGTGTATTTTTATTGTTTTTCAAATTGTTTGGTACTAAAACGCTAGAATGCATGCAAAGTTCCCTATATAGGGAATGGAAACGGCATTATCAGAAACGTGTGCTTTGAGTGTTTTTTGAGTGTGGTAAGCACTAAAACGCTAAAAAGCATGGAAAGCACCCCACTTGGCAATACAAAATAACATTACCAAAAATATATCTTTAGAGATTTTTTTCCCCTTCTTACGTACCAATAAGCTAAAACGCAAGCAAAACGCCCTTTTTGGAGAAACAGAAAAACATTACCATCAACGTATATTTTGAGTGTTTTGAGCTTGTTATGTACAAAAGCGCCAAGAAGCATGCAAAGCACTTTATATTGGTAAAGGAAAGTACATTGCCAAAATCGTGTAAATAGTGTTTTTTTTTTTTTTTTTCTCAGTTACTAAAACGCTAAAACGCTTAAATAGTACTCTCTACGGAGAAACATAACATTACCTAAAACGTGTATTTTGAGTTCTCTTCACATTTTTAGGTACCAAAACTCTATAATGCTTGGCAAAAATATGTCTTTTGAGTGTTTTGAGCGTACGTACGTATAAAAACGGACCCCCCCAAAAAAAAAAAAAAAAACATGGAAGGCACATATATGGGAATGTTAATTAACATTATCAAAATCGTGTATTTAGAGTATTTATCACCGCTTTACGTACAAAAACTCTAGAAGGAATGCAAAACACCCTTAATGGAGAAACAGAATAATATAAGTATAACAGTGTATTTTGAGTGTTTTTGAGCTTATTACGTAGAAAAAAGCAAAAATGAATGCAAAACATTTTATATAAGAAGAAACAAGAAACGTGTATTATGAGTGTTTTTATGTTTTTTAGTTACCAAAACACTAAAACGCGTGAAAAGCTCTCTTTATGGAGAAACAGAACAACATTACTAGAAACAGATGTTTTGAGTGTTTTCAACTTGTTAGGTACCGAATAGCCAAAATGCATGTAAAGCATCCTATTTGGGGAAACAAAAGGATATTACGAGAAACGTATATTATCAGTGTTTTTGAGCTTCTTAGGTATTAAAACGATAATATGCATGAATAGAAATTCTATATGGAGAAACAGAACAGAACAAAATTATCAAAAATATGTTTTTAGAGTGTTTTTCACAGTTAGGTACCATAACCACCGTATGTGGGCATATAAAACAAAAACAAAAAAAAAAAAAGGCTTTTAGGTGTTTTTCAGTTTCTTACATACCAAAACGCTAAATCGTATGCAAAACACCTTTTTGGAAAAGAAGAAAAACATTACCAAAAACTTTGAGAGTTTTTGAACTTCTTTCGTACAAAATCGCCAAAATGCATGCAAATTCCCTTATACTTGGAAACGAAATAACATTATGAGAAAAGAGTATTATGAGTGTTTTTGAGTCTTCTTTGGTACCAAAACGCTAAAACGTATGAATATGGTGAAAAATAAATCAAAATTACCAAAAATGTGTATTTTGAGCGTATTTCACATTGCTAGGTACCAAAACACAAAAATACATGTAAAGCACACTTTAAAGGGAAAAGAAATGACATTTCCATAAATGTGTCTTTTGAGTGTTTAACAGCGTGTTAGGCACTAAAATGCTAAAATGCATAGAAAGAACTCTATATAGAAAACAAAACATTAACAAAAACGTGTCTTTTGCGATTTTTTGAGGTAGAAACGATAACATTACCCAAAAACATGTATTTTTGGTATGTGTGAGCTTGTAACGTAGAAAAACGCCAAAATGCATGGAAACTATTCTATATGGGGAAACGAAAAGAAATTACGAAAAACGTATATTATGAGTGATTTTGAGGTTATTAGGTACCAAAATGAAAAAAAAAAAAACGAATGAATAGCACTCCATATGCAGAAATAGAACAACATTACTAAAAACATCTATTTGCGCCCACCCCTCACTCCGGGCGGGCGTGTTATCCACACGGACACGGGTCGAGAAACTAGAGCAGCGAGGCCTCAAATAAGTCACACTCTGAACGCCGGGACAAGGCACACACACAGGAGGCCGGGGCACAAGGGGGCACCCATACCCCTGGTGTAACAATATTTTACATTGTAAGGTACCAAAACGCCAAAATGCATGGAAAGCACCCTATATTGAGAAAAGAAAATCCAGTACCAGAAACGTGTCTTTTGTGTGTTTATGAACGTGTAATGCACCAATACGGTAAAAAGCATAAAAGAAAAGCATGGAAAAACAAAATAATATTACCAGAAATAGGTCTTTTGAGTGTTTTTCATTTTCTTATGTACCAAAATGCTTAAAAGCATGCAAAACACATCATATGCAAAAAAAAAAAAAAAAAAAAATTACAAAAACAATTTTTTTACGTTGTTTTTGAGTTTTTACGCATACAAATGTCAAAATGCATGTAAAGTACCCTGTATGGGGAAACGAAATGAAATTACGCGAAACGTGTATTATAAGTGTTTTTGAGCTTCTCAAGTACTCTGTATAGAGAAACATATAAAAATTACCAAAACCATGTTTTTTGAGTGTATTTCATAATGTTAGGTGGTAAAAAGTCAAAATGCCTGCAAAACACCCTATATGAAAAAAAAAACGAAATTTCCTGAAACGTTTTTTTTTTTTTTTTATGTTTATGAGCCTGTTAGGCACCAGAACACTAAAACATATGGAAAGAACCCTATATGGGAAAACAAAACATTACCAAAAACGTGTCTTTGAGTGTTCTTGAGCTACTAACATTCCAAAGCGCTAAAAAGCATGCAAAACACTTTTTTATGGAGAAACAGAACAACTTTACTCCCAAAAATTATATTATGAGTGTTTTTGAGCTTATTACGTAAAAGAATCGAGAAAAAAAGCATGCAAAGTACCTTATATGGAAAACGAAAAGAAATTACGAGAAATCTATAATATGAGTGTTTTAGAGCTTCTTAGGTACCAAAACGCGAAAAAGTGTTAATAACACTTTATATGGAGTAATAAAACAACATTACAATATTACAGTATTACCAATAACATGTATTTTGAGTGTTATTTACATTGTTGTGTACAAAAACGCCAAAATGTATGCAAATCCCCTTATATGGGGAAACGAAACGACATTACAAGAAATGTAACTTTTTAGTATTTTTTTTTATGGATGTTAGGCACCGAAATACTAAGAAGCATATGGAAAAATAAAACAACATAACCAAAAACGTGACTTTTGAGTGTTTTCAGTTTCTTACGTACAAAAACACAAAACGAGTGCGAAACACCCTTTATGAAAAAACATTACGAAAAACTTGTATTTCAGTGTTTTTGACCTTGTTACGTATAAAAATGTCAAAATGCATGCCAAGAATTCTATATCGGGAAACGAAATGACATTACGAGAAACGTGTATTAAAAGCATTTTTGAGTTTCTTAGGTCTTATAAAGCTTAAACGCAAGAATACCACTCAATAACATTGCCAAAACCGTGTATTTTGAGTGTATTTTATATTATTAGGTACCAAAACGCCAAAATGAATGCAAAACAACCTTTATGGGTAAAAAAAAGAAGACATTTTAAGGAACGCGTCTTTTGAGTGTTTATGGGCGTGTTAGGCACGAAAACGCTTAAAAGCATAGAAAAAAAAAAATTGGAAAATAAAACATTACCAAGAAAGTGTCATTTGAGTGTTTTAAGGTACTTACGTATCAAAACACTAAATCGGGTGTAAAACACAACTTCATAAAAAACGTGTATTTTGAGTGTTTTTTTTTTATAGATTGTTACGTAGAAAAACATTAAAATACATGGAATGTAACATATATAGAGAAACAAAAAGACATTTTAAGAAACATGTAATGAGTGTTTCTTACCTTCTTAGCTACCAAAACGCTAAAACGCATGAATACTACTCCATATGAAGAAACAGATCAAGATTACTAAGAACGTGTATTTTGAGTTGTTTTTACATAGTTAGGTACCAAAGCGCCAAAATGCATGGAAAGTAACCTGTATGGTGAAAAGAAATGACATTTCCAGAAATATATCTTTTAAGCCAACAAAACGCTAACAAGCGTAGAAAGTTCTCTCTATGGGAAAACAAAACCAACGTTACCAAAAAACGTGTCATTGGGTAGTTTTGAGCTACTTACGTACCAAAACGCTAAAATGCATACAAAACTCCCTCTATAGAAAAAACCGAATAACATTACCAGAAACGTGTTTTGAATTTTTTAAGCTTGTCACGGACAAAAAAGCCAAATTACATGTAAAGCACCCAATATGTGGAGAAAAAAGGACATTACGAGAAACGTGTATTATGGGTGTTTTTTTTTTTCAGTATCTTAGGAACCAAAACGCTAAAACGCATGAATAGTACTCTACGTGGAGAAACAGAAAAATATTATCCATTATTTGAGTGTATTTCACATTGTTAGGCACCAGAACGCCAAAATGCATGCAAATCTCCCTGTATGAAGAAAATAAACGACATTTCCAAAAAAAAAAAACGTTATTTTTCAGTTTATGAAAGTTTTAGGCACCAAAACGCTAAAAAGCTGGTAAATAACCCTATTTGGGAGAGAAAACAACATTACCAAAAACGTGTCTTTTCATTGTTTTTGAGGTACTTACGTACCAAAACGGTAAAGATTATGCAAAACACCATTTAAGGAGAAATAGAACAACTTTACCAAAAAACGTGAATTTTGAGTGTTTTTGAGCTAGTTAGAAAAAAAAAACGGCAAAAAAAGCATTTAAAGTACCCTATATGAAAAAAAAAACATTACGAGAAACTTGTATTATGAGTGTTTTACAGCTTCTTCGGTAAGAAAATGCGAAAACACATGGATAGCACTCTATAAGAAGTAATAAAACAGCATTACCAAAAAGTGTATTTTGAGTGTTTGTCACAATGTTATGTACTAAAACATCAAAATACATGCAAAGCATCATCTATCGGAAAATAAAACGACAATTCCAGAAACGTGTCTTTTTCAGTGTTAATGATCGTGTTAGGCACGAAAGCGCTAAAAAGCATGGAAAACACTCTATAGGGAAATACAAAACAAAATCACCAAAAAAACGTGTCTTTTGAGTACTTTGAGCTATTTATACACGAAAATCCTTAAACGAATGTAAAGTGCTCTTTATGGAGAAACAAAATAACGTTTCAAAAAAAAAATATATATATATATATATATTTTTATTGTTTTTTGAGATTTTTACGTAGAAAAACGCCAAAATGCATACAAAGTCCCCTATATAGAGAAACAGAGCAACTTCGCCGAAAACATGTATTTTGAGTGTTTTCATATTATTAGGTACCAAAACGCAAAAATGCATAAAGAAAGTAAACGACATTACAAGAAACTTATTTTTTGAGTGTGTTTGTGCATATTACAGACAGATAAAGCATTCTACATGGGAAAACAAAACAACATTAGCAAAAATGTCTCTTTTCATTGTTTTTGAGCTTGTTACAAACCAAAACGCTAAAACACATGCAAAAAAAACCCCTTTATGGAGAAACAGCATAACATTATGAAAACGTGTATTTTTGAGTGCTTGTCAACTTGTTACGAAGAAATATGCCAAAATGTATTCAAAGTTCCATATACCAAAACGCGAAAATGCAAAAATAGCACTCTAAATGGAGAAACATAACATTAACCAAAATCATGTATTTAGTGTGTATTTCAGTTACATACCAAAATAACAAAATGCATGTAAAACATACTATTTGGCGAAAGGAAACGAGATTTCCAGAAACGTGTCTTTTGAGTGTTTTGACCGTGTTAGGGACCAAAACGTTAAAAAGCATGGAAATCATCCTATATGAGAATACAAAACATCATGAAAAACGTGTCTTTTGACTGTTTCTGAACTTCTTACGTACCAAAAAAAAAAAAAAAAAAAAAAAAAAAACGCATACAAAACACCATTTATAGAGAAATAGAATAACAGCCAAAACAAGTATATTGAATGTTTTTGAGCTTGTTACTTACAAAAACGACAGAATACATTGAAAAAAAAAAACCTCTATATGGGGAAAAGAAAGGACATTACGAGAAACGTGTATTATGAGTGTTTTTTAGCTTCTTAGGTACTAAAACGCAAAACTTGTTAATATCAGTCTATATGGAAAAATAGGACATTACCAGAAACGCGTAATTTGAGGGTTTTTCACATTGTTAGGTACCAAAAAAAAAAATCACTTTATATTTGAAAACTAAATGATATTACAAGAAACGAATTTTCTTGAGGGTTTTTGTGCATGTTAGGTTCTAATATGTTAAAAATCATGGAAAACACCATATATGAGAATAGAAAACATTACCAAAACCCGTGACTTTTGAGTGTTTTTTTTTAGCTTCTTACGTACAAAAACGCTAAAAAGCATACAAAACAGCTTTTAAGATAAAAAATAAAAGCCTGACCAAAAAGAAGCATTTTGAGAGTTTTGAACTTGTTACGTAGAAAAACGCAAAAATGAATGCAAAGTACCATACATGGGGAAACAAAATGACATAAGAAGACACATGTATTATGAATGTTTGCGAGCTTCTTAGGTACCAAAACGCTAAAACGCATGAATAGCACTCTCTTTGAAGAAATAGAATAACGTTACCAAAAACGTGTATTTTCAGTTTAATTTATATTGTTAGAACAAAAAGGAAAAAATTCATGTGGAAACGAAACGACATTATCAGAATTCTGTTTTTTATGTGTTTTTGAGCGTGGTAGGCACCGACACGCTAAAAAGCATGGAAATCAACTTATATGGTAATAGAAAACAACAATACGAAAAACATGTCTTTTAAGTATTTTTGATCTAAACCGCATGCAAAACACCCTTTATGAAAAAAGAAGAATAACGTTACCAAAAACAAGTTTTTTTTTAGTTATTTTGAGCTTGTTACATAAAGAAACGCTGAAATTTATGCCAATTACTCCTTATGGGAAAACGAAAAGCCAGTCAGAGAGATGTGTATTATGAGTGTTTTTCAGCTTCTTAGGTATCAAAACGCTGAAACGCATGAACTGCACTCTATATGGCGAAACAGAACAACATTACCTAAAAAGTGTATTTTGTGCGTATTTCACATTATTAGGTACCAAAAGGCCAAAATGCATGCTAAGGTCATGATAAAAGGATAACGGGAAACGATATTACAAGAAAAATATCTTTTAAGTGTATTTGTGCATATCAGGCACCAAAACGCAAAAACATGGAAACCGCCATATGTGAAAACAGAATTACCCCAAAAAGTGCCTTTTTAGTGTTTTCAGCTTACGCACCAAAATGCTAAACGCATGCAAAACACCTTTTATGAAGAAACAGAAAAAAAAAAGAAAAAAAAATACATTACCAAAGACAAATATTTTCAGTGTTTATTGAGCTTGTTATGTAGAAAAACTCCAAAAAGCATATTAAGTACACTATATGGGGAAACGAAAAGACATTACCAGAAACATGTATTATGAGTGTTTTTGAGCTTCTTAGGGACCAAAACGCCTAAAATTAATGAATAGCATTCTATATGAAGAAACAGAACATTATCAAAGACGTGTATTTTCGTTGTATTTCACATGGTTTGGTATCAACACGAAAAAAAAAAAAAAATGCATACAAAGCACCCTGTATGGTGAAAGGAAACAAGATTTCCAGAAACATGTCTTTAGGGTGATCATAAGAGTGCTAGGCACCAAAACGCTAAAAAAGGAAGGAAATCACCCCATATGGAAAAGCGAAACAACATTACCAAAAACGTCTATTTTCAGTGATTTTAAGGCACTTACTTACCAAAACGTTTAAACGCATGTAAAAATATTTTTATGGAGAAACAGTATTGCTTTATCAAAACCGTGTATATGAGTTTTTTTTTTCTTTTGAGCTTGTTACGAAGAAAACTGCCAAAATGCATGCCAAAATGCAAAAGTTGTTTAAAAGGGGAAAAGAAAACATTACGAAAAACGTGTATTATTAGAGTTTTTGAGCTTCTTATGTACCAAAACGCTGAAAAGCATGAAAACCACTCTATATGGAGAAACAGAACAACATTACCAAAAAAGAGTATATTGAGAGTTTTTTCACGTTGTTAGGTAACGAAACATCCAAATGCGTGAAAGCCTCCTATAAGGGAAAACGAAACATTACCAGAAATGTGTCTTTTGAGTGTTTTTGATCGTGTTAGGCAAAAAAAAAATAAATAAATAAATAAAAATAAATAAATAAAATAAATAAATAAACAAAAAATGAAAATAAATAAATAAATAAATAAATAAATAAATAAACAAATAAATAAAATTAAAATAAATAAATAAATAAATAAATAAAAATGAATATATAAATAAATAAAAACCATGGAAAACACCTATATGGGAATACTAAACAACATTACGAAAATCGTGCATTTTGCATATTTTTTATATTTTTTACGTACCAAAACGCTAAAACGCATGCAAAACACCCTTTATGAAGAAACAGATGAACATTGCCGGAACCAATTATACTGAGTGTTTTTGAGCAAATTACGGAACCAAAAAGACATTACGAAAAATATGTGTTATGAGAGTTTTTGAACTTCTTAGGTACCAAAACGCTAAAACGCATGAGTAGCACTCTGTATGGAGGAACAAAACAACTTTATATAAAAAAAAAACGTGTAATTTGAATCTTTTTTTTTTTTCACATTGTTGGGTACCAAAACGCCAAAATGCATGTAAAGCCTCCTGTAAGAAAACAAAACAACATTACGAAACGTGTCATTTTATTTTTTTTATTTTTTATTTATTTATTTTTTTTTTTAGCGTGTTAGGCACCAAAACGGTATAAAACGGTATAAAACGGTATAAAGCACCCAATACGGTAATAGAAGACAACATTACTAATAAGTGTTTTTGAGTGTTTTTGAGCTTCTTACGTACGAAAAAAAACTAAAACGGATACAAAACGCCCTTTATAGAGAAATAGAATAACATTACGAAAAATATGTATTTCTATTTTTTCTGCTTAAGTACAAAAACGCCAAAATGCATTGAAAGTAAAAGTTATATTTGGTAACGAAAAAAAAAAAAAAACATTACGAGAAACTTGTATTATGTGTGCGTTTGAGAAGAAAATAAAATAACATTAACAAAAACGTGCATTTTGAGTGTTTTCACATTGTTAGGTAGAAAAACACCAA
This sequence comes from Scylla paramamosain, assembly GCF_035594125.1. NCBI lineage: Eukaryota > Metazoa > Arthropoda > Malacostraca > Decapoda > Portunidae > Scylla > Scylla paramamosain. Next base: position 3,151,238 of record NC_087171.1, on the reverse strand, counting down.
AATGTAAGTAAAACACCCTCTCTGGTGAATTGAAACGATATTTTCATAAACATGTCTTTTGAGCGTTTATTAGGCACCAAACCGCAAAACAGCATTGAAAGGTCCATATATATATATATATATATATATATATATATATATATATATATATATATATATATATATATATATATATATATATATATATATATATATATATATATATATATATATATATATATATATATATATATATATATAAGAAACATTATCAAAAACGTGTCTTTTGAGTGTTTTTACGTGCCAGAACGCAATAACGTATGCAAAAAGCAAAAATGGTGAAAGGAAATGAGATTTCCAGAAACGTGTCTTTTGAGAATATGCAAGCACCAAAACGATAAAAAAAAGCATGGAAACCACATTATATGGGGAAATAAAACAAGATTATGATAAATGTGTCTTTTCAGGGTTTTGAGCTACTTAAGAACCAAAACACTAAATCGCATGCAAACCCTCTTTATGAAGAAATAGAATAACATTACCAAAAACAAGTATTTGAGTGTTTTTCAATTTGTTTCGTAGAAAAAAAACTTAAATGAATGGAAAACACTAATATAAGGAAATAAAACACATTATGAGAAACGTGTATTATGAGTGTTTTTGAGCTTCTTAGGTATCAAAACGCTAAAAGGCATGAATATCTTCTATATGGAGAAAAGAAACACATTACCAAAAACGTGTATTTTCAGTGTTTTAACATTGTTAGGTACCAAAACCAAATGTTTTTGAGCTTGCTATGTACAAAAAAGTCAAATCCATGAAACGTACTTCATATGGAGAAACGAAAAGACAAAACGAGAGACGTGTATTATGCGTGTTTTTGAGCTTCTTAAGTAACAAAACGCGAAAACGTGTTACTACCACTCTACATGGAGAAACAACAACTTTACCAAAAACGAGTATTTTAATTGTTTTCACATTGTTAGATACGAAAACACCAAAATACATGCAAAGCCCCTTATATTTGGAAACGAAACGACATTACAAGAAACATATATTTTGAGTGTATTTGTGCATGTTAGGCACCAAAACGCTAAAAAGCATCGAAAGAATCCTAAATGTGAAAACAAAACAACACAACCAAAAAACGTGTATTTTGAGAGTTTTGAACTTGGTACCTACAAAAACCGTCAAAATGCATACAAAGTACTCTTTAAAAATTTTAAAATCATCATGGCGACTCCTACACCAGCCTCGGAGTTCCCATCTGGGGAGGGGACCATAAATGTTCCCAGGTCGGACTGCCTTTCTGTCGACGACCCTAAGTGTCTTGACACCTCCCTCAACTTTTTCTTCATTAACTTCTGCAACATTTGCGGTCTAAGATCTAATTTTCAATCTGTAGAACACCACCTCTCCTCTTCTAAACCTCATCTTCTTTTCCTCACTGAAACTCAGGTGTCTGAGGCAACTGACAGTAGCCCCTTTTCTGTTTCCTCATACTTTCTCTATCCTCATTTTCGATCCAAAGCTGGATGCTGCGTTTATGTGCGCAATGACTTTGAGTACAAAATAACATTATAGTTCTTGAGTGTTTTTGACGTTCTTAAGAACAAAAACGCTGAAACGTATGCAAAACTTTCTTTATGGAGACACTAACATCGCCGAAAAGATGTATTTTGAATGTTTTTCACTTATTTACCTACAAAAATACCAATACTAAAATTTGTCAAAATGCATACTAAGCATCCTATAACAGGAAACGAAAGGACATCAAAAGAAATATGTTCTATGAGTGTTTTTGAGCTTAAGTACCAAGAAGATAAAACGCATAAATAACACTCTATATGGAAAAACAGAACAAAAACATGTATTTTTTGTTTTCACATCGTTAAATAGGACAATACCTAAATGCATTATAAGGCCACTATATAAAGAAACGAAACGACGTTACTAGAATCGTGACTTTTGAGTCTTTTTTGAGCGTGTTAGATACCAAAACGATAAAAAGCATAGAAAACACAGTTATTCGCTATACAAAATAACATTTCTTAAAACATGTCTTTTGAGTGTTTTGACTTTCTTATGTCTAAAAACACTGAAACGCATGAAAACACCCTTTATGGAGAAACAGAATAACATTGCCAAAAAACGTGTATTTTAAGTGTTTTCCGCTTCTTAATTACAAAAAACGACAAAATGTATGCAAAGTACCGTATATATTGAAAACGAAAGGACATTGCCAGTTGCGTGTATTATGAGTGTTTTTGAGTTTCTTAATTACCAAAAGGCTGAAACGCGTGAGTAGCACTTTTTAGTGAAGAAAAAAAAAAAAAAAAACATTACCCCCAAAAATATGTTTTTTTTTTTTTTGAGTGTTTTTAACCATGTTAGGAACCGAAACGACAAAGTAAATGCAAAGAATCCTATATATGGAAACGAAAGGACATTACGAGAAACGTGTATTATAAGAGTTTTTGAGCTTTTAAGGTACCAAAACTCTAAAACGCATAAAAAGCACTCTCTATGGAAAAAAAAATGTAATGATTTATTTATTTATTTATTTATTTGTTTCTGATTGTTAGGTACCAAAAATCCACGGAAAAAGAAGAAATGGAGAAATGCATGGACATTTCCAGAAACGTGTCTATTGTGTGATTTTCAGCGTGTTAGGCACCAAAACCCTAAATAGCATGGAAAGCATCCCATATGCAAATACAAAACAACATTACGAAAAACGCATGTAAAACACCCTTTATGAAGAAAAAGAATGAAATTACCAAAAACATGTATTTTCAGTTTTTTTTTTTTTTTTGCTTGATACTTACAAAAACGCAAAAATGCATACAAAGCAAATTATATGGGGAAGCGAAAGAACATTACGAGAAACGTGTATCATGTATGTTTTTTTTAGTTTAATTACCAAAACGCTAAAGCGCGAAAATAACACTCTTTGTGTAGAAACAGAACAACCTACAAAAAACGTGTTTTTTTTTTTTTTTTTAGTGTTTTTCACCTTGTTAAATACGAAACATAAAATAAATGCAAAATATCCTATATCTGGAAACGAAGCACACAAGAAACGGGTGTTTTGACTGTTTTTCAGCGCCAAAAGGCAGAGAACCCTATATAGGAATGAAAATAATATTAACAAAGACTTTTGTTTTGAGTGTTTTTGAGCATTTTACGTAACAAAACGCTAAAACGTATGCAAAACACCATTTATGAAGAAACATAATAACATTACCAAAAACGAGAATTTTGAGTGTTTTCAGCTTATCTAAAAAAAAACCACCAAAATGCTTGCAAAACACTCTATATAAGGAAAAGAAAGTACATTATGAGAAGCGTGCATTATTAGCATTTTTTAGTTTTTATTTTTATTTTTTTTAGATACTAAAACGTGAAAACACATGAATATCAAGAAACGCAGCTACATTACCAAAAACGAGTATTTTGAATTTATTTCATATTCTTATGTATCGAAATGCAAAAATGCATGCAAAGCAACCTATATGGGGAAAGGAAAAGAGAATTTCAGAAACCTGTCTTTAGGGTGTTTATGAGGGAACTAGGCACCCAAACGCTAAAGAGCATGGAAACCACCCTATACTGGAAAATAAAACAGCATTACTAAAATAGTCTCTTTTCATTTATTTTTAGATATTTATGTACCAAACACTAAAACGCATGCAAAACACCCTTTATTGAGAAATAGAATAACATTACCAAAAACAACAATTATGAGTGTTTTTTTTTTTGTATTCTTATGTAGAAAATCGCCAAAAATCCTTGCAAAGTACCCTATATGGGGAAAGGAAAAGACATTACGAGAATCGTATATATATAGCTCTATATAGGGAGAAACAGAACAACATTACAAAAATTAAAGTATATATTCAGTGTATTTTGCGTTCTTATGTACTAAATCTCCAAAATGCCTGTAAAACACCATATATGACGAAAGGAAACGATATTTTCAGAAACGTATCTTTTGATTGTTTATGAGCGTGCTAGACACTAAAACAAAAGAACATTAAGAGAAAAGTTTTTATTTTTTTCAGTGTTTTTAACTATTTACGTACCAAAACGTTGAAACGCATGCAGAATACTCCTTATGAAGAAACAGTATATATATTTACTTAAAAAAAAACGTACTTTGATATTTTGAGCTTGTTAGGTCGAAAAATGCCAAAATGCATGCAAATTCCTCTATATGGGGAAACGAAAAGAAATAACGAGAAACATGTTTTATGAGTTTTTGAGCTTCTTAAGTACCAAAATGCTGAGACGCATGAATAGCACTCTATGTCGAGAAACAGAACAACATTACCAAAAACGTGTATTTTGATGTTTTTCAAATTATTAAGTATCAAATCGTCAAAATTCATTCAAAACCCACTTTATTAGAAAACAAAACATTACCAGAAACGTGTCTTCTGAGTGTTTTTGAGTGTGTTAATCACCAAAACGCTAAAAAGTATTAAATCACCCTATCTATTAATAAAAACAACATTACGAAAGACTTGTCATTTGATTTGAAACGAAATTACATCACCAAGTGTTTTTGAGTGTATTAGGCATCGAAACGTTAAAAAGAATGGAACTCACCTTGTATGGGAATATAAATCAGCATTACGAAAAGCGATTCTTTTTAGTATTTTTGTATATATAGTTATATTTTTTATAACAAAACGCTAACACGCATGAAAAAACACTGTATGAAAAAAAAAACCACGAAAAACTAGTATTTTGAGTGTTTTAAGCTTGTTAGGTAGAAATACTAAAAAAATATTTGAAATTACTTTATATGGGGAAACGAAAAGACATTAAAAGAGACGTGTATTATGAGTGTTTTTACTTTCTTAGGTACGAAAACACTAAAACGCATGAACAGCACTCTTTAAGGAGAAAATGAAAATTTCGAAAAACGTATCTTTTGAGTGTATTTCACATTATTAGGTACCAAACCCCAAAAAATGCATGCAAAGCAACTATATGGGAAAAAGAAACATTTTCAAAAATTATTCTTTTAAGCGTGTTAGGTAGAAAATGCTAAACATCATGGAAATCAACTTTTTATGGAGAAAAAAATATTATTAAAAACAACTATTTTGAGTGTTTTTGAGCTTGTTACGAACAAAAACATCAAAATGCATGGAAATTACCCTATATGGGGAATCTAAAGGACATTATGGGGAACGTGTATTATAAGTCTTTTGAGCTTATTGCGTACCAAAATGTTAAAACGAATGAATAGTACTATACATCGACAAACACATCAACATTATCAATAACTTGTATTTTGAGTGTTTTTTTTTTTCACATTATTAGGTACCAAAACGCCGAGAGGCATGCAAAGCCTCGTATATAGTGAAATGAAACAAAATTACAAGAAACGTATTTTTTTTATATATGTTTTCGTGTTTGTTTGGCACCAAAACACTAATAAAAGCATTAAACATACCCTATATGGGAACAAAAAATAACTTCACCAAAAAACGTGACTTTTAAAGTGTTTTCGACTTCTTACGTACCAAAACGCTAAAAGGCATGCAAAACACCTTTTATGTAGGAAAAAAAAAATAACATTACCAAAAACATAATTTTCCGTGTTTTGGAGCTTCTTACGCCAAAATGCACGTAAAATACTCTATACGTGGATACAAAAAGAGATTACGAGAAACGTGTATTTTCAGTGTATTTGTTACATACAAAAACGATAAAACGCATGCAAAACACCCTTTATTGAGAAACAAAATAACATTACCAAAAACAAGCTACTTAGTGACCAAAAAGCTAAAACGCATGAATAGGTGTCTATATGGAGAAAAAAGAAGAGTAATACCAAAAATGGGTATATTTAGTATCATTCACATTGTTAGGAATTAAAAAGACAAAAAGTATGCAAAGCACCATATATGAGGAAACGAAACGACATTATGACAAACGAATCTTTAGAGTGTTTTTGAACGTGTTAGGCACCAAAATGCTAAAAATCATGAAAGCACCATAAATGGAAAAAAAAAAATCAACACAACAAACATTTATTTTAGGTGTTTTTTTTTTTTTTTTTTTTTTTTTTTTTAGCTACTTACCTATCATACCGCTAAAACGTATACAGAACACCTTTTATGATGAAAAACAAGAATTGAGTTTTTGAGGCATTGAACGATACTAAGTTCGCTCTGCCCCAATCAGAAATTTTACGGACCTCAGAAGTCAGGCATTCTGTGGCTTCCCTGCGAGAGCTCTTTACTTCTTGAAGGGTTAGACGTCTAGAAAAAGACGTGGAAAAGTGCAGGGTGGTATCATCAGCGTAGGAGTGGATAGGACAAGAAGTTTTGTTTAGAAGATCATTAATGAATAATAGGAAGATAGTGGGTAATAGGACAGGACCCTGAGGAACACCACTTTAATAGATTTAGAAGAACAGTGACCATCTACCACAGCAGCAATAGAAAGGTCAGAAAAGAAACCTGAGATGAAGTTACAGAGAGAATAATAGAAGCCATAGGAGGGTAGTTTTGAAATCAGGTCTTTGTGCCAGACTCCATTAAAAGCTTTTGATATCCCTAAGCCAACAGCAAAGGTTTCACGAAAATTCTTAAAAGAGGATGACCAAGATTCAGTGAGGAAAGCCAGAAAATCACCGGTAGAGCGGCCTCGATGGAACCCATACTAGCGGTCAGATAGAAGGTTGTGAAGCGATAGATGTTTGAGAATCTTCCTGTTGAGGATAGATTCAAAACTTAAAAAAAAAGGCAGGAAATTAAAGTAATAGAACGATAGTTTGAGGGATTAGAATGGAACAGGGTGAATATAGGCAAACTTCAAGCAAGAAGGAAAGGTAAATGTTATAGACAGAGTTGGAAAAGTTTGACTAGGCAAGGTGCAAGCTCACAGGCACAGTTTCTGAGAACAACAGAAAGGACACCATTAAATTCGTCAGCTTTCTGAGGGTTAAGGGCACAGAAAACATTATTGCGAATGACTTTAATGGGTAGCATGAAGTAGTCTGAGGGTGGAGGAGAGGGATGAACAAGCCCTGAATCATCCAAGGTAAAGTTTTTAGCAAAGGTTTAAGTGAAGAGTTCAGCTTCAGAAATAGATGAGATGGCAGGGGTGTCATCAGGTTGAAATACAGGAAGGAAAGATGAAGAAGAAAAATTTATTTGAGATGTTTTTGCCTAGCTGACAGAAATTACAAGGGGAGTTAGATCTCTTTTGACACATTTTTAATGAAGAAAAGACACTTGTTTAGGTCATGCTGATACAGGTTGGTCCAGTTGCCCAAAGGCTGTGTTAATGTGAGCTTTACAGCAAATAAATGAGGCAGATTTGACTGCTCTTATTTATTTATTTATTCATTTTATGTATGTATATATATATATATATATATATATATATATATATATATATATATATATATATATATATATATATATATATATATATATATATATATATATATATATATATATATATATATATATATATATATATATATATATATATATATATATATATATATATATATATATATATATATATATATATATATATATATATATATTTATTTTTTTTTTTATGTAGGAAGGACACTGGCCAAGGGCAACAAAAATCCAATAAAAAAAATGCCCACTGAAATGCCAGTCCCATAAAACGGTCAAAGCAGTAGTCAAAAATTGATGAATAAGTGTCTTGAAACCTCCCTCTTGAAGGAATTCAAGTCATAGGAAGGTGGAAATACAGAATCAGGCAGGGAGTTCCAAATAAATTCTTTGACTACTTAACTTCCAAAGTGGAGCACATTCTGACCCTCTTCCCTTTTGCAGAGATCTCCATTCTTGGAGACTTCAATGTTCACCACCAGCTTTGGCTTTCCTCTCCCTTCACTGACCATCCTGGTGAACTAGCCTTCAACTTTGCTATCCTCCACGACCTAGAGCAATTGGTGCAACACCCTACTCGTATTCCTGACCGTCTTGGAGATACGCCCAACATTCTTGACCTTTTTCCTGACCTCTACTCCTTCTGCTTATGCTGTCACCCTTTCTTCCCCGTTGGGCTCCTCCGATCAGAATCTCATATCTGTATCTTGTTCTATCGCTCCAATCCCTCCTCAGGATCCCCCTAAGCGAAGGTGCCTCTGGCGTTTTGCCGCTGCTAGTTGGGGGGATCTGAGGAGTTATTTTGCTGATTTTCCTTGGAATGACTACTGCTTCCGTGTCAGAGACCCGTCTTTGTGTGCTGTGCGCATAACAGAGGTGATAGTATCTGGCATGGAGGCGTACATTCCTCACTCTTTTTCTCGTTCTAAACCTTCTAAACCTTGGTCTAACACAGATTGTTCTCGTGCTATACATTATAGAGAGGTGGCCCACAAAAGGTACTTAAGCCTTCCATCACCAGAATCTCATGCACTTCATATTTCTGCCCGGAACCAGAATCTCATATCTGTATCTTGTTCTATCGCTCCAATCCCTCCTCAGGATCCCCCTAAGCGAAGGTGCCTCTGGCGTTTTGCCGCTGCTAGTTGGGGGGATCTGAGGAGTTATTTTGCTGATTTTCCTTGGAATGACTACTGTTCTCTAACTAGCCAAAAACTCCTTCATTAACAGAAAGTGTCAAAACCCTTCAAGATCTAACTCCCCTCGTGACTTCTGGCATCTAGCCAAAAATATCTCCAATAACTTTGCTTCTTCTTCTTTCCCTCCTTTATTTCAACCAGATGGCACCATTGCTATCACATCTATTTATAAAGCTGAACTCTTCGCTCAAACCTTTGCTAAAAACTACCTTGGACGATTCTGGGCTTGTTCCTCCCTCTCCTCCCCCCTCTGCAACTTCATAGCACCTATTAAAATTCTTTGCAATGATGTTTTCCATGCCCTCGCTGGCCTAAACCCTCGGAAGGCTTATGGACCTGATGGGGTCCCTCCTATTGTTCTCCGAAACTGTGCCTCCGTGCTTGCACCTTGCCTAGTCAAACTCTTTCAGCTCTGTCTGTCAACATCAACCTTTCCTTCTTGCTGAAAGTTTGCCTACATTCAACCTGTACCTAAAAAGGGTGACCGTTCTAAACCCTCAAACTACCGTCCTATTGCTTTAATTTGCTGCCTATCTAAAGTCTTTGAATATATCCTCAACAGGAAGATTCTTAAACATCTATCAGTTCACGACCTTCTATCTGATCGCCAGTATGGGTTCCGTCAAGGCCGCTCTACTGGTGATCTTCTGGCTTTCCTTACTGAGTCTTGGTCATCCTCTTTTAGAAATTTTGGTGAAACTTTTGCTGTTGCCTTGGACATATCAAAAGCTTTTGATAGAGTCTGGCACAAAGTTTTGATTTCTAAACTACCCTCCTACGGTTTCTATCCTTCTCTCTGTAACTTCATCTCAAGTTTCCTTTCTGACCATTCTATTGCTGCTGTGGTAGACGGTCACTGTTCTTCTCCTAAATCTATTAACAGTGGTGTTCCTCAGGGTTCTGTCTTGTCACCCACTCTCTTCTTATTATTCATTAATGATCTTCTAAACCAAACTTCTTATCCTATCCACTCCTACGCTGATGATACCACCCTGCACTTTTCCACGTTTTTTTCATAGACGTCCAACCCTTCAGGAGGTAAACATTTGACGCAGGGAAGCCACAGAACGCTTGACTTCTGATCTTTCAAAAATTTCTGATTGGGGCAGAGCAAACTTGGTATTGTTCAATGCCTCAAAAATTCAATTCCTCCATCTATCAACTCGACACAACCTTCCAGACAACTATCCCCTCTTCTTCAATGACAACTGTCCCCCTCTTCTACACTGAACATCCTTGGTCTGTTCTTTACTTATAATCTGAACTGGAAACTTCACATCTCATCTCTAGCTAAAACAGCTTCTATGAAGTTAGGTGTTCTGAGACGTCTCCGCCAGTTTTTCTCACCCCCCCAGCTGGTAACTCTGTACAAGGGCCTTTTCTGTTCATGTATGGAGTATGCTTTACATGTCTAGGGGGGGTTCCACTCATACTGCTCTTCTAGACAGGGTGGAATCAAAAGCCTTTCATCTCATCATCTCTCCTCTAACTGACTGTCTTCAGCCTCTCTCTCACCGCCGCAATGTTGCATCTCTAGCTGTCTTCTACCGCTATTTTCATGCTAACTGCTCTTCTGATCTTGCTAACTGCATGCCTCCCCTCCTCCCGTGGCCTCCCTGCACAAGACTTTCTTCTTTCTCTCACCCCTATTCTGTCCACATCTTTAACGCAAGAGTTAACCAGTATTCTCAATCATTCATCCCTTTCCCTGTTAAACTCTGGAACTCCCTGCCTGATTCTGTATTTCCACTTTCCTATGACTTGAATTCCTTCAAGAGGGAGGTTTCAAGACACTTATTCATGAATTTTTGACCACTGCTTTGACCCTTTTATGGGACTGGCATTTCAGTGGGCATTTTTTTTTTATTGGATTTTTGTTGCCCTTGGCCAGTGTCCATCCTACATGAAAAAAAAAAAAACGAAACGAAGTTTTTGAGCTTCTTAGGTACCAAAAAGCTAAAACATATGAATAGCACTCTATATGAAGAAACAGAACAAGATTACCAAAAACGTGTTTATTGAGTGTTTTTTTCAGGTTGATAGGTACCACATCGCCAAAATGCATGCAGAGCATATTATATGGGGAAAGGAATTAACATTTCCAGAAACGTGTTTTTTGAGTGTTTATGAGCATGTGGCACCAAGACGGTAAAAAATATGGAAAGCGTCCTATAGGAGAAAAGAAAAGAACATTCCAAAAATCTTTTCTTTTGAGTATTTTTGATCTACTTACGTACCAAAACACTGAAACGCATTGAAATCACTCTTTATGGAGAAACATAATAACCTTACCAAAAACGTTTATTGTCAGTGTCTTTTAGCTTGTTACGCAGAAAAACGCAAAAAAAAAAAAAAACTTATATGGGGAAAGGAAAACACATTACGAGAAAGACGAGAGATCCAGAAACATATCTTTTGAGTGTTCGTGAGCGTGCTAGGCAACAAAACACCCAAAAGCATGGAAAGCTCCCTATATGGGAATACAAAACAACATTACGAAAAACGTGTCTTTTTAGTGTTTCTGACTTTCTTACGTACTTAAATGCAAAAATCGAATGGAAAACACCTCTTGTGGAGGAAGATATTAAATTTTAGGAAAAAAATATTTTCAGTGCTTTGAACTTCTTCCGCAGAAAATGCTTAAATACATCCAAAGTTCCTTATATGGGGAAAGGAAAAGACATTACGAGAAACGTATGAGTGTTTTTTTTTTTTTTTTAGCTTTTTAGATACCAAAACGCTGAAAGGGATGAATACCACTCAACAGATAGAATGAGAACAAAATTACAAAAAAAAAACGTGTTATTTTGAAAGCATTTCACTTTGTTAGATACCAAAACTCCAAAATGAATGCAAAGCACCTTGCATGGCGTAAGGAGACGTGTCTTTTGAGTATTGATGAACGTGTCAGAACGTTACAAAGCATGGAAAACTCCCTATATAGGAAAAACAAGACGACATTACGAAATACGTGTCTTTTGAGTATTTTTAAGCTCGTTACGTACTAAAATGCTGAAACGAATGCAAATAACGCTTAACGGAGAAACAGTATAATTTTACCAAAAAACGTACTCTATATGGTTAAACGAAAATACATTACAAAAAACGTGCATTATGAGAGTTTTGAGCTTCTTAGGTACCAGAATACTAAAATGCATGAATAGCCAACTATATCGAAAAACAGAAAAGCATTGCCAAAAAACGTTTATTTTGAGTGTTTTCACATTTTTGAGGTACGAAAACGCCAAAATGCATTGAAAGCCTTCTACAAGGGGAAACGAAACGACATTACCAGAAATGTGGTTTTTTGATTGTTTTTGACCGTGTTAAACATCAAAACGCTAAAAAGAATACAAATCACCCTATATGGGAATAGAAACCAACATTACGAAATACTTGTCTTTTCTGTGTTTTTGATCTTTTTACGTATGAAAACGCTAAAACGCTTGGAAAACACCTTTTATGAAGAAAAATAGATAACCTCAACAAAAATAACTTTTTAGTAATTTTGAGCTTGTTCCATACAAAAACACCAAAATCAATGGAAATTATCCTATATGGAAAAACGGAAAAAAAGTATGAGAAATGTGTATTATAAGTTTTTTTGAGCTTCTCAATTACCAAAACGCGTAAACGTATGAATAGCGTTCCATATAAAGAAACAGAATATTACCAAAAACGTGTATTATGAGTGTTTCACATTGTTAGGTACCAAAATGCCAAAATGCATGCAAACCATGGAGAAAGGAAACGAGATTTCCAGAAACATGTCTTTTAAGTTTTTATAAGCGTGCTATGCACCAAAACTCTAAAAAAGCATGAAAAGCATCCTATACAGAAAAACAAAACAACATTAACAAAAAACGTCTCTTTTCAGTGTTTTTTTTTCAGCTACTTAGGTAATAAAACGTTAAAACGCTCTCAATACACATGTTATAGAGAAACAAAATAACATAACCAAAAACAAGTATTTTGATAATTTTTGAGATTCTTACGTAGAAATCTCCAAAATGCATGGAAAGTATATTATATGGAGAAGCAAAAAGACATTGCGAGAAATGTGTATTATAATTGTTTTTAAACTTTTAATGTAACAAATTTCATATATAAAGCTTTCCATTCTTTTTAACGTTTTGGTGCCTCATACTCTTATAAACACTCAAAACACAAATTTCTGGAAATGTCGTTTCGTTTCTCTTTAGAAGGTGCTTTGCATATCATTTTGCTTTTTTGGTACATAAGTAAAGAAGTAAAATAAAAAGTGAAAAATACTCAAAATGCACGTATTTGATAAAGTTTTTCGGTTTCTCCATATAGAGTGCTATTCATGCGTTTTCGCGTTTTTGAAGCTAAGAAAACGTATAACACTCATAATACACATTTCTCTTAATGTCTTTTTGTTTCCCCAAATAAGGTACTTTGCGTGTATTTTGGGGTGTTTCTACGTAACAAGCTCAAAAACACTGAAATATACGTTTTTTGCAAAGTTATTCTGTTTCTCCTTACAGAGATTTGTGCATGCGTTTGAGTGTTTTGGTGCGCAATTAGCTAAAAAAAAACAAAAAAAAACACGCTTTTGACGTTGTTTTGGTTTCCTATATAGGGTCTTTTATGTTTTTTTTTTTTTTTTTTTAGCGTATTGGTGCCAAACACACTCATAAACACTCAAAAAACACGCTTTTGGAAATAACGTTTCCTTACCCCCATAAAGTGTGCTTTAAATGCATTTTCCCGTTTTCGTACCTAAGAATGTGAAAAAACACTCAAAACACACGTTTTTGGTAGTATTATTCTGTTTCTTTATCTAGAGTGTTTTTTCATGCTTATTTATTTATTTATTTTTTTATTTTTTAGGATTTTATTACCTAAGAATATCAAAAACATCGATTATACATGTTTCTCGTATGTCTTTTCGTTTCCCCATATAGAGTATATTGCATGCATATTGGTGTTTTTATACGTAAAAACTAAGAAAAAAAACTCAAAGTACACGATAATGGTGATGTCATTCATTTTCTCCATAAAAGGGTTTTGTGCATGCATTTTAGGGGTGTGGTACGTAAGTATTTCAAAAACACTCAAAAGACGTTTTTTTTTTTTTTTTCAATGTATATTGCTTTCCATGCTATTTAGCGTTTTGGTGCCTAACACGATCATAAACACTCAAAAGACATATTTCTGGTAATATAGTTTCGTTTCCCCATAGGTGGTGCTTTACATGCATTTCAACATTTTGGTACATAATTTTGTGAAAAATACTCAAAATACACGTTTTTGGCAATGTTGTTCTGTTGCTCCATACGGAGTGCTATTAACGTGTTTTCGGGTTTTGGTATCTAAGAAGCCCAAAAAACCTTATAATAAACGTTTCTCATAATATCCTTTCGTTTCCCTATATCGGGTGATTTGCATGCATTTAGGCGTTTAAGTAGGTAACAATGTGAAAAACACTCAAAATACACGTTTTTGTGATGTTCTGTTTCTTTACATGTAGTGTTTCAGAGCTTGGTACCAAAAAAGCTCAAAAACACTTGTAACAGACCTTTCTTGTAATTTCCTTTCGAATCCCATATAGGATATTTTGCATGAATTTTTGCGTTTTATAGGAAATAAATAAATAAAAAAAATAAATAAATAAAAATCATGTTTCTGGTAGTTTTATTCTTTTTCTACTTAAAGGGTCTTTTGTATGCATTTAAGGGTTTTAGTTCGTAAGTAGCTCAAAAACACCCAAAATACACGTTTTGATAATGTTCTTCTTCCCAAATTGGAAACTTTGGTTGCTTTTTAGCGTTTTGGTACCTTACACGCTTATAAACACTCAAAATACATGTTTCTGGAAACGTTGTTTCGTTTCCCGATAGGTGAAGTGTTACATGCATTTTGATGTTTTTCTACATAACAATGTGAAAACACTCAAAATAAACGGTTTTAGTAATGTTCTGTTTCTCCAAATGGAGAAACATTTCTCCATTTTAAAAAGCATGGAAGGCACCCTATAGGGTGCCTTCCATGCTTTTTAACGTCTTAGTGCCTCACACGCTAATAAACGCTGAAAAGATACGTTTCTGAAAATGTCGTTTCCTTTCCCAATATGCATATTTCCCAAAATGCATGCTTTCCATGCATTTTGGCGTTGTGGTACGTATCAGCGTGAGAAGCACTTAAAACACACGTTTTTGGCAATCTTGTTCTGTTTCTCCAAATAGAGTACTATTCATGCGTTTTAGCGTTTTGGTAACTAAGAAGCTCAAAAAACTCATAATACACGTTTCTCGTAAAGTGTTTTCGGTTCCCCACATTGGGTACTCTGCATTCATTTCTCGTTTTTTTACGTAAGAAACTCCAGAACTCTGAAAATACACATTTCGGTAAAGTTGTTGTTCACCATTAAAGGGGCTTTGCATGCGTTTTTGCGGTATGATAGGTAAGTAGCTCAAAAACAGTTAAAATAAACGTTTGTTGTTGTGTTGATTTGTTTTCCCATTTAGGGTGCTTTCCATGCTTTTTAGCATTTTGGTGCCTAACACGTTCAAAAACACTCAAAAGATACGTTTGTCGTTTCGTTTCCTCAGATATGGTGCTTTGCATACTTTTTGTCTTTTTAGTTCCTAACAATGTGAAAAATACTAATTATACCCGTTTTTGGTATTACTGTTCTTTTTCTCCATATAAACACCTATTCATGCGTTTTAGCGTTTTGGTCACTATGTAGATTGTTTTTGGTAATGTTATTTTGTTTCTTAATAAAGGGTATTTTGCATGCGTTTTATCGTTTTGGTACGTATCAAAAATACGCATTACATGCATTTTGGCATAAGAAGCTTAAATTTTTTTTTTTTTTTAAAGGTGTTTAAAAGGTGTTTTGCATGCCTTTTGGCATTTTGGTACGTAAGAAGTCGAAAACACTTAAAAGTCACATTTTTTGGTGAAGTTATTTTCCATTCCCATATAGAGTGTATTTAATACTTTCTAGTGTTCGGTGCCTAACAAACACGAACACATAAAAAAAAAAAAAAACGTTTCTTGTAATTTCATTCCATTTTCCTATATACGAGGCTTTGCATGCCTTTCGGCGTTTTGGTACCTAATAATGTGAAAAAAAAAAAAACACTTAAAATAATGTTATTGATAATGTTGATGTGTTTGTCGATGTATAGTGCTATTCATTCGTTTTAACATTTTGGTACGTAATAAGCTCAAAACACTTATAATACACGTTCCCCCTAATGTCCTTTAGATTCCCCATATAGGGTAATTTCCATGCATTTTGGCGTTTTTGTGCGTAACAAGCTCAAAAACACTCAAAGCAGTTATTTTTTGTACTATTTTTTTTCTCCATAAAATGTGTCTTGCTCCATAAAATGTGCGTTTTAGCTCAAAAACACTCGAACAACACATTTTCCGTAATGATGTTTTGTATTCTCATATAAGTTGATTTCCATGATTTTTAGCAATTTGTGCCTAACACGCTTATGAACACTCAAAAGAAACGTTTTTAAAAACACATAATTGCTTTGCATGCATTTTTTGGGGTTTGGTCCCTAATAATACATTCAAAAGACACGTTTTTCGAAATTTTCATTTTCTCCTCAAAGAGTGCTGTTCATGCGTTTTATTGTTTTCGTACCTAAGAAGGTAAAAAAAAAAAAAAATCATAATACACGTCTTTGTTAATGTCTTTTCGTTTCCTCATATAAAGTAATTTCCAAATATTTTTTAGTATTTCTACCTAACAAGCTTAAAAACACTCAAAATACTAGTTTTTCGATAGGTTTTTCTGTTTTTTTTTCATAGTGTTTTTTTTTCATGCATGTTAGCGTTTTGTTATAAAAATACTAAAATACTAAAAAGAAACTTTTTTCGTAATGTTGATTTATATTCCCATATAAGGTAACCTCTATTATTTTTAACGTTTTGATGCCTAATACGCTCAAAAACAATTAAAGGACACGTTTCTGGTAATGTAGTTTCGTTTCAAATCAAATTACACGTCTTTCGTAATGTTTTTATTCTTATATTGGGTGATTTTCATACTTTTTAGCGTTTTGGTGATTAACGCACTCAAAAACACTCAAAAGACTCGTTTCTGGTAGTGTTTCGTTTCCTAATATAGTGGGTTTTGAATGCCTTTTTGACGATTTGATACCTAATAATTTGAAAAAAAAAAAAAACACTCAAAATAAACGTTTTTGGTAATGTTGTTCTGTTTCTCGATATAGAGTGCTATTTACGCGTCTAAGCATTTTGGTACCTAAGAAGCTCAAAAAACTCTCATAATACACGTTTTTTTTTTCCCCAATATAGAGGAATTTGCATGCATTTTGGCATTTTTCGTTCTAACAATCTCAAATATATCAAAATACATGTTTTTGGTAAAGATATACTGTTTCCTCATAAAGAGTATTTTGCATGCGTTTCAACGTTTTGGTACGTAAATAGTTAAAAGCATTGAAAAAAAAAGTTTCTCTTAATATTTTGTTTTAGTGTCTAGCACGCTCATAAATAATCAAAAGACACGTTTCTGAAAAATTCGTTTCCTTTCGTCATATATTGTGCTTTGCAAGCATTTTGGAGATTCAGTACATAAGAATGTAAAATGCACTCAAAATACACATTTTTTTTGTAATGTTGTTCTGTTTCTCCCTATAGAGAGCTATTCTTGCGTTTTAGTGTTTGGTACCTAAGAAGCTCAAACAAACTCAAAATAAACGTTGCTCGTTGTCTTTTCATTTCCCCATATATGATACTTTGCATGGATTTGGCGTTTTTTTTTTTTAACGTAAGAAGCTCAAAAACACTCAAAATATTATTATTTTTTTGTTCATGTCTTTTAGGGCTTGAGCGTTTTTTAACGTGAGTAGCTCAAAAACACTAAAAAGACATTTTTGGCATGTTTTATTTTCCAATATAAGGTGCTTTGCATGTTTTAAGCGTTTCGGTGCATAGCACGCTCATAAACACTCAAAACAGATTTCAGGAAATCTCGTTTCCTTTCCTCATAGAAAGTGCTTTGCATGCATTTTTGCATTTTCATAGCTAACATTGTGAAATACTAAAAATACACGCTTTTTGTTAATGTTCTATTTCTTCATAAACACTCATAATAAACGTTTCTCGTAGTGTTTTTTTCCTTTCCTAATACAGGGTACTTTGCAAGGATTCTGACGTTTTTCCACATAACAATCTCAAAAACACTTAAAATAGTTGTTTATAGTAATGTTATTCTGTTTCTCAATAAAGGGTGTTTTGAATGTGTTTTAGTGTTTTGGTACATAAGCAGCTAAAAATCGTTGAAAAAAGACAATTTTAAGTAATGTTTTTTGTTTTCCAGTATAGGATGGTTTCCATGCTTTTTAGCGTTTGGGTTCCTAGCACCCTCATAAGCACTCTAAAAACAGGTTTCTGGAAATCTCTTTTCCTTTCCCCATATACGGTGCTTTCCATCCATTTTTTGCGTTTTGATACATAAGAATGTGAAATACTCATTCCATATTGGTAATGTTGTTCTGTTTCTTCATATTCATGCGTTTCAAAAACGTTTCACATTTTGGTGTCTAAGAATCTCAAAAATGCTAATAATGCTCGTTTCTCATAATGTACTTTCTTTTCTCTATATAGGGTGTCTTGCAAGTTTTCAGACCGTTTTTTTATATAAGCTGAAAACACTCAAAACATAAATGTTTCTTTGCATGTGTTTTAGCGTTTTATTACGTAAGAAGCTCAAAAACACTCAAAACACACGGTTTTGGTAATATAATTTTCATTCCCATGTAGGGTTCTCTGTTTTATGGCGCTTTTGTACCTACCACGCTGAAAAACACTCAAAACACACGTTTCTCGTAATGTCCTTTCGTTTCTGCATATAGGATACTTGGGATTTATTTTATGTTTGGTACATAACAAAGTGAAAAACACTCAATAATCACGATTTTGGTAGGTTTGTTCTGTTTGTGCTATTTGCGCGTTTTAGCGTTTTGGTAATTAAGAAACTCAAAAAACACACATAATACACGTTTCTCGTAATGTCCTTTCGCTTCCCCATATAATTTGCTTTGCATGCATTTTGACGTTTTTGTAACAAGCACAAAAAACACTGAAAATACACGTTTTTGGTAGTTTATTCTTTTTCTCCATAAAGGGAGTTTTACATGCGTTTTTCGTAATGTTGTTTTGTATTCGCATACAGGATGCTTGTCATGCTATTTAGGGTTTTGGTGCCTAACACGCTGAAAATCACATCATCAACACTGCTGATGCCCTGAGGGTGAGGTATCCTGCTGCCAAGCTGGTCATCTGTGGGGACTTTAACAGATTAGATATCAACGATATCCTACACCAGCTACACCTCACCCAGGTCGTGGACTTCCCCACCCACCAGCAAGCCATCCTCGACCTTATCCTCACAGACCTGGGCCAGCAGTACTCGCCACCCAAGCCGCTGCCTCCCATGGGACGGAGCACCCACCTCTCCATACTGTGGTCACCCACACCCACCACCTCGACCCCCCGGTCAGCTGTCACCAGGACCCACCGCCCCATGCCTGACTCAGCCATGAGGGAGTTTGGGCAGTGGGTGACACAACACCCGTGGACCGAGGTGCTGGATGAGGAGGACGTCCACTTAAAATGGCAAAACTACGTCGCCACTACTACAGCAGCCTTCCACCACTACTTCCCAGCCAAGAGCGTCACAACGCACCCGTCTGATGCTCCCTGGATGACGCCCCGCATTAAAAGACTCATGCGTCAGCGGACCTGGGCGTTCCACTCCTGCCCGGTCCTTTACAGGAAACTAAGAAACAGAGTAATCAGGGAGATTAAGAATGCAAAGGCAAGCTATTACCCAGACAAGATACACCACCTCAAGCTGACCAACAACAGACAGTGGTACACTAAGATCAAAGCTTTGTGTGGCTTACAAAAGCACACTTCATCCCTTCCTTGCACCTCACACCTTCCTGCTAATCTCGCGGCTCAGGAGATGAACGATCACTTTGCTGCTATCTGTCAAACCTTTCCTCCCCTCCACACCACTCCGCTTCCTGCCTATCTGCCCGCTCCCTCCCCTCCACACACTGTCCAGGCGATGGATGTTTTTAAGAGAATACTTAAATTTAAACCAAGATCCACCACACCCACTGACCTTCCTATAAAAATTTACAAGGAATTTGCTGTAGAGCTAGCAACACCGCTATGCTCCATAATAAACGCCTCACTCTCCCAACACTCTTGCCCCGCGGACTGGAAGACATCTTATGTCACTCCCATCCCCAAAACTTCCAGTCCTCAGTCACTCAATGACCTCAGGCCAGTCTCTATCACCCCCATCCCTAGCCTTATTTGTGAAGATTTTGTATATGACTGGGCATACACCAAAATTTGTAACACCGTGGATATCAGACAATTCGGAAATATTAAAGCCACCTCCACCTCACATTACCTGACCAGCTTCCTTGAATTCATCCACAGCCACCTGGACAAGCGAAACACCTCTCTAGCTGTTGCTTTTGTCGACTTCAAAAAAGCCTTTGATCTAGTTGATCACACTGTTGTCATCAGCAAGGCAGTAAGTCTGGGTCTCCCTCCCAATCTGATAGCGTGGCTAGCCGACTTCCTCACAGGGAGACGTCAGGCCGTTCGCTATCAGGGCTCTGTCTCTAATTTCCAACAGCTGACATGTGGAGTCCCCCAGGGGACCAAGATGGGTCCTCTATGCTTCCTCCTCCTCATCAACGACGCCCTCACCGACACCCCCCATCGCTGGAAGTATGTGGACGACTGCACCGTGGGCGTCCCAGTTTCCAACAAGAACCCGGACTACTCGCCACTGCAAGCAATTCTGGAGCGACTGCAGACGTGGACAGAGGAGAGCAGGATGACCATCAACCACAGCAAAACTGTGGTGATGCATTTCTGTACCTCCTCTGTACCAGTGCCCCCTCCCCGGCTCACAGTGGGCCCTCACCCCCTCCAGGTGGTCCAATGTGCCAAGCTTCTCGGAGTCACGGTGGACGACCAGCTGACCTGGAAGCAGCATGTCGCCAGCACCGTGAGATCAGCTACCTACAGGCTGTACATGCTGCGCAGACTCAGGTCGCTGGGGACGCCGACAGATGAGTTAAGGGGGGTGTACCTCACCTTCATCCTCCCCAAACTCATGTACGCCTCCCCAGCGTGGTCCTCCTCCCTCACACACACTCAACAGCTACAGCTAGAGAGTGTGCAGAAAAGGGCGTGCAGGGTCATCCTTGGCCCTGCATACACCACCTATGAGGAAGCCCTGACCACCCTGAGTCTGTCCAGAATATCCACCAGGCACTGAGAGGCTCTGGAGAAGTTTGGGAAGGGACTACTGCATCATCCGCGTCTCAGAGACATGCTGCCGCCCGACGCGCCTCGCCCTGTCCGTGCCACCAGACACCACAACAAAATAACGCCCCTGAAGGCGCCGCGCACGGACCGGTACAGACTCAGTGCGATTCCCACCATGGTGCGAGCCATCAATCAATAGTATTTCCCTCCTAGATTAGTCTTACCGTTAGGATTAATGTTAAGTTTTTCCCCATCCCCTATGTACATTTTCAGTTTGTCAACTGCCTAAATAATAAACCGTTTATTATTATTATTACATTAGACACGTTTCTGGAAATGTCGTTTCACTTCTTCATTTCTTCTTTTTGTGTGGATTTTTGAGGTTTTGTCACCTAACAGTCAGAAAAAAAAAAATTTAATTACACGGTTTTGGTAATGTTATTCTTATTGTCCATAGAGAGCGGTATTTATGTGTTTTAAAGTTATGGTACCTAAGTAGCTGAAAAACTCTTATAATACACGTTTCTCGTAATGTCCTTTCGTTTCCATATATAAGATTCTTTGCATTTACTTTGGCGTTTCGGTTCCTAACAAGCTTAAAACACTAATAAACATGTTTTTTGGTAATGTTTTTCTTTTTCTTCACAAAAAGTGCTACTCATGCGTTTTAGTGTTTTGGTAATCAAGGAACTCAAAAACACTTATAATACACGTTACTGGAAATGGCCTTTTGTTTTCAATATATATACGATACTTTGCATATATTTTGTCGTTTTTTTCACTCAAAATACACGTTTTAAGAAATGATATTATATATATATATATATATATATATATATATATATATATATATATATATATATATATATATATATATATATATATATATATATATATATATATATATATATATATATATATATATATATATATATATATATATATATATATATATATATATATATATATATATATATATATATATATATATATATATATATATATATATATATATATATATATATATATATATATATATATATATAATATCATTTCTTAAAACGTGTATTTTGAGTGAAAAAAACGACAAAATATATGCAAAGTATCGTATATATATTGAAAACAAAAGGCCATTTCCAGTAACGTGTATTATAAGTGTTTTTGAGTTCCTTGATTACCAAAACACTAAAACGCATGAGTAGCACTTTTTGTGAAGAAAAAGAAAAACATTACCAAAAAACATGTTTATTATATATATTATATATATTATATATATATATATATATATATATATATATATATATATATATATATATATATATATATATATATATATATATATATATATATATATATATATATATATATATATATATATATATATATATATATATATATATATATATATATATATATATATATATATATATATATATATATATATATATATATATATATATATATATATATATATATATATATATATATATATATATATATATATATATATATATATATATATATATATATATATATATATATATAGCGAATACCTGTGTTTTCTATGCTTTTTATCGTTTTGGTATCTAACACGCTCAAAAAACACTCAAAAGGCACGTTTCTAGTAACGTCGTTTCGTTTCTTTATATAGTGGCCTTTAGGTATTTTGCTATTTAACGATATGAAAACAAAAAATACACGTTTTAGCCAATTTTGTTCTGTTTTTTTTATTTTTTTTCCATATAGAGTGTTATTTATGCGTTTTATCATTTTGGTACTTAAGAAACTCAAAGACACTCATAAAACACGTTTCTTTTAATATTCTTTCGTTTCCTAATTTAGGATGCTTAGTATGCATTTTGCCGTTTCTATACATAACACAGTGAAAAACCCTCAAAAAAAAAAAAGTTTTGGTAATGTTACTCTGTTTCTCCATTAAGACTACTGCTCAGGCAGTTTTATGTTTTGGTACCTAAGAAACTCAAAAACACTCATAATACACGTTTCTCGTAATGTCCTTTCGTTTCTCCATAAAGGATCCTTTTCATGCATTTTGGCCTTTATGTACGGGTTTTTGTGCACTTTATTTTGTAGAGGCTCCAAAACACTCAAAATAAAAATTTTTAGTAACGTTATTCTGTTTCTTGATAAAAGGTGTTTCACATGCATTTTAGCGTTTTGGAACGTAATCTTAAAAGACAAGTTTTTGGTCATGTTATTTTTTATTCCCAAATAGGGTGCTTTCCAAGCTTTTTAGCGTTTTGGTGCCTCAAAAGCTCAAAAACACTCAAAAGACACGTTTCATTTCTCCATTAAGGGGGTTTTGCATGCATTTTCGCGTTTTGGTAACTGTGAAAACACTCAAAATACACTTTTTATGTAATGTTGTTCTGTTTTTCCATATAGACTGCTATTCAGGCGTTTTAGCGTTTTGGAACGTAAAAGTTTAAAAATACTCGAAATGTCCTTTCGTTTCGCCATATAGGATGCCTTGTATGATTTTTTGGCGTTTCGGTACTTACGAAATGAAAAACCCTCCGAAAACACGTTTTTGTTAATGTTCTGTTTCTTCATAAAGAGTGCTATTCACGCGTTTAGTGTTTTGGTACCTAAGAAACACGAAAACCACTCATAAAACACATTTCTCGCATTGTCCGTTAGACTCCTCATTTAGGGTGCTTTGCATGCATCTTGATGGTTATTTATTTAGTAAGCTCAAAACACTGAAAATACACGTTTTTGGTAATTTTATTCTGTTTCTCCATAAAAGTTTTTTCCTTTAGTTTTAGCATTTTTAAGTAAAATCCTAAAAAAGTTCTAAAAACAGGTTTTCGTCATTTTTTTTTTCTCATATAGAGAGATTTCCTCGCTTTTAAAGGTCTTTGGTGCCTATTATACTCAAAAATTCTCAAAAGTCATGTTTCTCGTAATGTCATTTCATTTCAACACATTGCTGTCTTTGCATGCATTTTTGGCGTTTCGGTAAATAAAACTGTGAAAACACTCAAAATATACGTTTTTGTTGATGCTGTTCTGTTTCTCCAAAAAAGAGTGCTATTCATGCGTTTTAGTGTTTTGGGTACCTAAGAAGCACAAAATCACATATAATACACCTTTCTCGTAATGACTTTTCCTTTCCTGTTACAGAGTGCTTTGCATGCACTTCGGCGTTTCTGGTCATCATAGAATAAAAAAAAAACACTCAAAATACACCTTTTTGGTAGTGTTATTTTGGTAATCCATAAAGGGTGTTTCTCATGTCTTTTAGCGTTTTCGTACGTAAGAAGCTTAAAAACACTCAAAAGACACGTTTTTGGTAATGTTTTACTTTCTCGTATAGGGTGCCATCTATAATATTTCCTTTAATCATATAAGATAATTTGCATCCATTTTGGCGTTTTGTTGCCTAACAAGGTGAAAACTCCCAAAAATCACGTTTTTGGTAATATTGTTCTATATCTCTATATAGAGCGCTATTCGTGCCTTTTAGTATCTAAGAAATTCAAAAGCACTCATATTACACGTTTATCGAAATGTCCTTTCCTTTCCTTTAAATGCATTTTGTTATTTTTTTAGGTTAATAACTGAAAAAAAAAAAAAATACATATTTATGATGTTATTAGTGTCTTTCTCTATAAAGAATATTTTGCATACGTTTCATCGTTTTTGCTCCTAAGAACGTCAAAAACACCTTCAAGAACTATAATGTTATTTTGTATTCCAATATAAGGTGCTTTCCTTGCTCTTAATCGTTTTGATACCTGACAGCCTCAAAACACTCAAAACTCAAGTTTCTTGTAATGTTGCTTCGTTTCCCCATATATGTGGCTTTGCATGCATTTTGGCGTTTTGGTAACTAACAATGTGAAAAGAACTAAAAGTACACCCTTTTCTGAAGGTTGTTCTTTTTTTCCCCCATATAAAATGGTATTCATGCGTTTTAGTGTTCTGGTAATTAAGAAGCTCAAAATTCATGTTTCCCATAATGTCCTTTCGTTTAATCATATAGGATCTTTTGCATTCATTTTCGCGTTTCGATACCTAACAAGGTGAAAAACACTTAAAAAACTCGTTTTTGGTAATGGAATTTTGTTTTTCAATAAAGACTGCTCTTGAAGTGTTTTAGCATTTTGGTACTTAAAATAAAACTCAAAAAGACTCACATTACACGTTTCTCGGAATGTTCTTTCGTTTCCTCATATAGCGTGCTTTGCATGCCTTTTGACGCTTTTTGTAGGTAATAAGCTGAAAAACACTCAAAATACGCGTTTTTGGTAATATTATTCTTTTCTTCATAAAGGATGTTTTCCAAGTGTTTGAGCGTTTTGGTACGTAAGAAGGTAAAAAAAAAAAAAACACACACACACGTAAGACATGCTTTTAGTAAAATTCTTTTTGTTTATATATAAGGTACTTTCATTGCTTTTTTTTTTTTTTGCGTTTTGCTGACCAACACTCACAAAAACACCCAAAAGACACGTTTCTGATAATAACCTTTTGTTTCCCTATCTAGGCTCTATAGGCTTTACATGCATTTTGGATTTTTGGTACCTAACAATATGAAAACACTCAAAATACACGTTTTTTTTTTTTTCGTAATGTCGTTCATTTTCTTTATATAGAGTGTTATTCACGCGTTTTAGCATTTTCATAACCAAGAAGCTCAAAAACACTCAAAATGCTAATCAAAATGTTTTTTCTTTCTCAGTCTAGGAGTCTTTGCACACATTTTGGCATTTTGGTCCCTAACAATGTGAAAACCACTCAAAGTACATGATTTTGGAAAAGTTTCTCCTGTTCCTCCACATAGAGTTCTATTTACGCTTTTTAACGTTTTGTTACCTTAGAAGCTCAAAAACATTTATGAAACACGTTTCTCGTAATGCTCTTTCGTTTTCCTATATAGAGTGCTTTGCTTGAACTTTGGCATTTTTGTACATAACAAGCTTAAAAACACTTAAAATAAACCATCTTGGTACTGTTACTCTGTTTTTCGTTAACGTGCATTTGCCTGTGTTTTAGGGTTTTGGTACGTAAGAAGCTTAAAAACACCCAACAGACATGATTTTGCTAATGTTGTTTTTACATAAGAACATAAGAAATAAGGGAAGCTGCAAGAAGCGACTCGGCTTACACGTGGCAGTCCCTGTATGAAATATACCTACCTATTTCCATCTATTATCCCCATCCATAAACCTGTCTAATCTTCTCTTAAAGCTCTCTTGTGTCCTAGCACTAACTACATGATTACTGAGTCCGTTCCACTCATCTACCACTCTATTTGAGAACCAATTTTTTCCTCTCTCCTTCCTAAACTAAATTTTTCAAGCTTGAACCCGTTATTTCTTGTTCTACCCTGGTTGCTGATCCTAAGAATTTTGCTTACATCCCCCTTGTTATAACCCTTATACCACTTAAAGATTTCTATCAGGTCCCCTCTTAACCTACGTCTCTCTAAAGAATGTAAATTTAACAACTTCAGTCTCGCCTCGTAAGGAATACTCCTCATCCCCTGTACCCTTTTAGTCATTCTCCTCTGTACTGATTCTAATAGACCTATATTTTTCCTGTCATGTGGGGACCAGAACTGCACAGCGTAGTCTAGATGAAGTCTGACCAGCGCCAAGCATAACTTTAATATTACTTTGGGCCTTCTACTTTTAACACTCCTAAAAATTAATCCTAATACCCTATTTGCCCTGTTTCTGGCCTCTATGCATTGTTTCCCAAGACGGAGTTTAGAGCTAACTATAACTCCTAAATCTTTCTCGCACCCTGTACCAACCAGAGTTTGGTTGTTTAATGTGTACCTACTGTGTGGGTTTCCTCTACTTACGCTAAGTACTTTGTATTTAATGATATTAAATTGCATTTGCCATCTATCCGTCCATTCATTCATTCTATCTAGATCTGCCTGCAAGGCGATGGCATCCGATTCTGACCTAATTAATCTATCTATCTTTGTGTCATCCGCAAATTTACTAACATCACTACTAATTACACTATCCAAGTCATTGATATATATTAGAAATAACAATGGCCCTAATACTGATCCCTGTGGCACCCCACTAATTACATGACCCAACTCGTTTATTACAGCTCTTTGTCGCCTATCGCTAAGCCATGACCTTATCCAGCCTAACACCTTCCCATCTATTCCGTGTGCCCTAACCTTTCTCAGGAGCCTTTGATGGGGTACCTTGTCAAACGCTTTACTAAAGTCCAGATATAAGATATCATAACTATCACCATTATCTACTGCCTCGTACACTTTACTGTAAAAACTTAACAAGTTTGTCAGGCAAGACTTCCCCTTCGTGAAGCCATGCTGTGACTGATTTATCAAGTTATGTTTGTCTAAATGTTCCCTAATGTTCCTCGCTATTATTGACTCTAATATTTTACCTACAACTGAAGTTAAGCTGACAGGTCTATAGTTAGACGCCAAAGTTTTATCTCCTTTCTTAAAGTTGGGTACTACATTAGCCTGCCTCCACATTACTGGTACCTCACGTGACTCAAGTGATTTCCTAAAAACAGAAACTAACGGCTCACTAATAACCTCTTTGCATTCCTTTAGTACTCTGGGATATATTTCATCTGGGCCTGGTGTCTTGAGCTTTTTTAGCCTATCTATCTCCTTTTTCACTATCTCCTTAGTTATGGAAATATCTGTCAGCTTCTCATTCTCTTCTGCTCTAAACACCCGTTCACTATCTGGCATATCCTGCATGTTTTCCTGGGTGAAGACAGTTAAAAAATACTCATTCAGAAGTTTACTAATTTCCTCCCCAGAACTAACCAGCTCCCCATCTGCTGCCTTTAATGGACCTATAGTATCCTTATTCTTCGTCCTGTATACCTGAATTTTGAATGTCCT
The DNA here is from genome assembly GCF_035594125.1 of Scylla paramamosain. NCBI lineage: Eukaryota > Metazoa > Arthropoda > Malacostraca > Decapoda > Portunidae > Scylla > Scylla paramamosain. Next base: position 3,123,471 of record NC_087171.1, on the reverse strand, counting down.
TATAGTGTGCTTTCCATGCTATTTAGCGTTTTAGCACTTAACACGCAGAAAAAAAGAAAAAAAAATACCCAAAAGACACGTTTCTGGTAATATATTTTCATTTCCTCAAACAGGGGGCTTTGCATGCATTTTGGCATTTTGTTATTTAACAATGTGAAAAACATTTAAAACACAAGTTTTGATAAAGTTGTTCTGTTTCTCAATATGGAGTGCTATTCCTACGTCTCAGCGTTTTGGTACCTAAGAAGCGCAAAAACACTCAATTCACGTTTCTTGTAATGTCATTTCATTTTCCCATATACGATGGATTACATGCATTTTCGCGTTTCGGTGAAACAAGATGAAAAAACTGAAAAATTCCCTTTTTGGTAATGTTGTTCGGTTTCTTTATGAAGAGTTTTCTATTCACGAATTTTAACGTTTTGATGCCTAAGAAATTAGAAAACACAAATAATACACGTTTCTCATAATGGCCTTTCCTTTCCCCATAAAAGAGTGTTTTGCATAAATATTGGCGTTTTTTGTACACAACAAGCTCAAAAACACTCACAATAAATTTTTTCGTAATGTTTTTTCTGTTTCTTCATAAATGATGTTTTGTATGTGTTTTAGCGTTTTCACACGTTAGAACCTTGAAAATATTTAAAGACACGTTTTTGGTAATATTATTTTTATTCTCTTATATAGGGTGCATTCCATGCTATTTAGCGTTTTGGTACCTGAGATGCTGAAAAAAAAAAAAAAAAAACTATAAAAAAAGACACCTTTCTGGTAATGTCATTTAGTCTCCCAATAAAGAGGGTTTTGTATGTATTTTGGCGTTTTGATACTAACAATGTAAAAAAAACACTGAAAATACACGATGTTATTGTGTTTCTCTATAATGGTGTTTTACATGTTTTTTACCGTTTTGATCCGTAAGAAATTCAAAAACACTCAAAAGACACGTTTTTGGTAAAGTCCCCATATAGGTGGCTTTGCATGCACTTTTGTGCTTTGCTAACTATACGAAAACACTAAAAAAAACACGTTTTAGTTAATGTTATTTTGTTTCTCTATATAGAATGCTATCCATGAGTTTTAGCGTTTTAATACCTATGATGCTCAAAATACCTATGATGCTCAAAAACACTCATAAAAAACATATCTCATAATGTTATTGAATTTCCCCATATAGGATGCTTTGTGTGCATTTAGGCGTCTAGGTATTTAACAAGATAAAAAATAAAAAAATAAAAATAAAAATAAATAAATAAATAGATAAAACGTTTTTTCTTAATGTTCTTTTCTTCACAAAGAGTGCTGGTTAAGCGTTTCAGCGTTTTGGTACCTAAAAACAAAAAAAAAAACTCAATATTCTTTTCCATAAAGTCCTTTCGTTTTCCCATATAGGTTGTTATGCATACATTTTGTCGTTTATTTACATAACAAGCTCAAAAACACTAAAAAATACACGTTTTTGGTAATGTTATTAATTTTCTCCATAAACGATGTTTTGCATGCGTTTTTGTTTTTTCGTACGCAAGTAGCTTAAAAATACTTAAAAGACACGTGTTGTTTTATATTCTTATATACGGTGCTTTCCATACTATTTATCGTTTTGGTGCCTAACACACACACACACACACACACACACACACACACACACACACACACACACACAAAAAAAAAAAAAAAAAAAAAGACACGTTTCTTTTAATGTCTTTTCACATCCCCATGTAGTGGGTTTTGCATGCTTGCATTTAATTCTCAAAATGCTCATTTAAATAAAGTTGTTATGTTTCTCCAAATAGAGTGCTATTCATTCGTTTTAGGATACCTAAGAAACTCAAAAACACTAATAATACACATTTCTCGTGATGTCCTTTCGTTTCCTTATATAGGATACTTTGCATGCATTTTGACATTTATATACGTAGTAAGCTCAAAAATACTAAAAATTCACGTTTTTTGGTAATGTTATTCGGTTTTTCCATAAAGGGTGTTTTGTAAGCGTTTCAGCATTTTATTTCAAAAGAACCTAAATAAAACACTCTAAAGACACGTTTTTAGTAATATTGTTTTTTTATTTCCTAATATGGTGCTTTCTATGCTTTTAAACGTTTTCTTGCCTAACACGTTCAAAAATACCCAAAAGACACGTTGCTAACAATGTTGTTTCGTTTCCTCATATAGAGGGCTTTTCATGTTTTCTTTTTTTTTTGTGGGGGCGGATTTTTATTACCTGTCAATGTGAAAAAACACTCGAAATACACGTTTTTATTAATGCTGTTCCTTTTCTTCATATAGAGAGCTATTCTTGCGTTTTAGCGTTTAGTAACAAAGATCAAAAACACACTTAATACATGTTTCTCTTAAGGTCTATTCGTTTCCGCATACAGGATGTTTTTCGTATGCATTTTTGGCGTTTTGGTATCTAACAAGGTGTAAAAAAAAATAGAAAAAAAAACATTTTTTGGTATTATTGTTCTCTTTCTCCATAAAGGGAAGCTATTCACACGTTTTAGCGTTTTGTTACCTAAAAACCTCAAAAACAATTCTAATACACGTTTACTGTAATGTCCCTTCGTTTTCACATATAGTGCGGTTTCCATACGCTTTCCCATTTTTTTATGTAATAATCTCAAAAACAAAGTACATGATTTTGGTACTGTTATTCTGTTTCTTCGTAGACGGAGCTTTGCATGTGTTTTAGCGTTTTGGTACGTAAGGCGCTTAAAAACACTGAAAAGACACATTTTTGGTAATGCTGTTTTGTATTCCCATAGAGGGTGCTTTCCACCCTAACATGATTAAAAACAATGAAAAGACACGTTTCGTTTCTGGTAATGTTGTTTCATTTCCCCTTTTTGGGGGTTTTCCATGCATTTTGACGTTTTAGTACCAAAGAATGAGAAAAAAAAAACACTCAAAATACACGTTTTTGTTAACGTTCTGTTTCTCTAAATAGTGTTATTTACGCATTTTACACATTCCTTGTATCGTCCTTTTTAATTCCTTATTGTGATGTTTTGTATGATTTTGGCGTTTTTATATGTAATATGGTCAAAAACACTTAAAATATACGTTTTTGTTAATGTTATTCTGTTTCTCTATACAGGGTGCTTTGAATGCATTTTAGCGTTTTGATATGTAAGAAGCTTAAAAGACATTTTTGGTAATGATTTGTTTTCACATACAGGGTGCTTTCCATGGTATTTAGTGATTTTTGTGCCTAACACGCTGAAAAAAAACACGCAAAAGACACGATTGTAGTAATGTCATTTCATTTCTCCAATTAATGGTATTTGCATGAATTTTGGTGTTTTGGTACTTAAGAATTTGAAATTAATTTTAAATACACGTTTTGGTAATGCTGTTTTGTTTCTTCATGTAGAGTGCTATTCAAGAATTTTAACGTTTTGGTACCTAAAGAAGCTTGTTTTTGGTAATGTTATTCTGTTTCTCCATAAAGGGTGTTTTGCATGCGTTTTATCATTTTGGTAAGAATTTCAAAAACACAAAAGATACGTTGTTTGTAATGTTGTTTTGTTTTCCTATATACGGTGATATTCGCGCTTTTTGGAGTTTTTCTGCCTAACACGCTCAAAAACGCACAAAATTCACATTTCTCTAAATCTCGTTTCCTTTTCCCAAATTAATTAATAGGTACCAAAAGACCAAAATGCATGCATTTTGGAATTCAAGTCTCCCTATGACTTGAATTCTTTCACGAGGGAGGTTTCAAGACACTTATTCATCAATTTTTGACTACTGCTTTGACCTTTTTATGGGACTGGCATTTCAGTGGGCATTTTTTTTTATTGGATATTTGTTGCCCTTGGCCAGTGTCCTTCATACATAAAAAAAAAACTTTTTTAGAGCTTAAAATATTGAAAAAAATATTGAAAAGACATGTTTCTGGTTTTACTATTTTGATGCCTAAGAAGCTCGAAAACTGTTATAATACACGTATCTCGTAAAGTGTTTTTGTTTCCTCATATAGAGTGTTTTGTATGCATTTTGGCATTTTTCTAAGTAAGAAGATGAAAATACTTAAAATACACGTTTTTTGGTAAAGTTATACTGTTTCTCCACTATTTGTTTTATCATTTTTATGCGAGAGTAGTAAAAAAAAAAAAAAAACTAAAAAGAGACGTTTTTGGTAATGTTGTTTTGTTATCACATATAGGGTGCATTCAATGCCTTTTATCGTTTTGGTGCCTATCACCCTCATCAACACTCAAAAGACACGTTTTTGGTAATGTTGTTTTCTATTCCCATATAGGGTGTTTTCCATACTTTTTATAATTTTGTTTCCTAACATTCCTAAAAACGCTCAAAAGATACGTTTCTTGTTATGTCGTTTCGTTTCCACATATAACGGGCTTTCCATGCATTTTGGCGTTTTGGTACCTAACAATGTAAAAAACACTCAAATCATACGTTTTTTGGTAATGTTATTCTGTTTCTCCATATAGTGTTGTTTTAACGCGCTTTCGCGTTCACTATCAGAAACGTGTCTTTTGAGTGTTTTTGAACGTGTCAGGCAACCAAGCGCTAAAAAGCAGGGAAATCATCTTATATGGGAATAAAAAACATTACCAAAAGTTTGCCTTTGACAGTTTTTTTTTTTCTTCTTATGTACCAAAACGCTATAACGCATTCAAAACACCCTTTTTGTAGAAACAGAATAACATAAAAAAAAAAAAAACGTGTATTTTGAGTGTTTTTGAGCTTGTTACTTACAAAAAAACGCAAAAATACATACAAAGCAACCTTTATGGTGAAGAGAAAGGACATTAACAGAAACGTTTATTATGAGTTTTTTTTTTTTTTTTTTTTAGGTACCAAACGCAAAAACGCGTGAATAAAACACATTATAGAAAAACCGAAACCTTGTTAGGTACCTAATTGCGAAAATGTATGTAATGCATCCTATATGGCGAAACGAAAGGACATTACGAGAAACGTATGTGTGTTTTTCAGCTTCTTAGGTACCAAAAACGCTAAAAAGCAAAATTAGCATCTTATATGGAAAAACAGAACAACACTACTAAAAATGTCTATTTAAAACGTTTTTCACATTATTAGGTATCAAAACGCCAATATGCATGCAAAAGTTTCATATTTGAGGGAATAAAAGGATACCAACAGAAACGTGTCTTTTATGTGTTTTCTTTTGCGTGTTAAGCACCAAAGCGCTAAATAGAATGGAAAGCACTCTGTAAGAGATTACAAAACAACATTACCAAAACATGTCTTTTGAGATTTTTTAAGCTTCTTACATACCAAAACCCTAAAATGCATGCAAAACACGCGATATTGAGAAACAAAATGAGTGTTTTTGAGCTTCTTAGGTGCCAAAACGCTAAATCCTATGAATAGTGATATATATGGGGAAAAAAAAAAGAAGAAAAAAACGTGTAATTCAAGTGTTTTCATATTGTTAGGCACCTAAACGCCAAATTGTATTCAAAACCTCCTATATGAGGAAATGAAACGACATTTCTAGAAACGTGACTTTTGTGTGATTTTCAATGTGTTAGGCACCAAAACACTAAACAGCATAGAGAGGACCCTGTAAAGGATTACAAAAATGTAATAACCAAAAACGTGTGTTTTGAATGTTTTTAAGCATTTTATGTACGAGCACCAATAGTTTTAAACGCATGTAAAACACAATTTAGGGGGAACAAAAATTATTACGAAAAACGTTTATTTTGAATGTTTTGAGCTTATTACATACAAAAAGTGCATCCAAAGCACGCTATATGGGGAAATGAACGGACATTACGAGAATCATGTATTATGTGTTTTTTTTTTTTTTTCTTAATTACCAAAACGCTCAAACAAGTGAATTGCACTCTTTGCGTAGAAACACAACAAACTTACTACAAACGTGTTGTCTGAAAGTTTTTCACCTTGTTAAGTACATTACAAGAAACGTGTATTATGAGTGTTTTTGAGTTTCTTAAGAACCAAAACGCTAAAAAGCGCGTGAAAAGTTTTCTTTATGTACAAACAGAACTACAATACCAAAAATGGGTTTCTTAATGTTTTCACCTTGTTAGGTAAAAAATCGCTAAAATGCATGAAAAGTATCCTGCATGTGGAAATGAAAGATCATTATGAGAAATGTGTGTTTTGAGTGTTTTTGAGCGTTGTAGGCACAGAAACTCTAAAAAGTAAAGAAATAACCCTACATGGGAATAAAAACAATATTACCAAAAACATGTCTTTTGAGTGTTTTTTTTTTTTTTTTTTTAGCTTCATGCATACCAAAACGATAAAACGCATGCAAAACATCCTTCATGGAGTAAAACAACAGCCTTACCAAGAACGTGAATTTTGAGTGTTTTTGAGCTTGCTATTTAAAAAATACCCCCCAAATGTTTACAAAGCATTCTATATGGGAAAAAGAAAGTACATTATGAGAAACGTTCATTATCAGTGTTTTTGAGTTTCTTAAATACCAAAACGCTAATACGCGTGAACAGCACTCTTCACAACATTACCATAAACGTCTTTTTTGAGAGTTTTTCACATTGTTAAATACCGAAACGCCAAAATGCATACAAAGCCTTCTATAATGGAAAAAAAAGGAAATTACGAGAAACGTGTTTTGAACTTCTTAGATACCAAAAGACTAAAACGCACGAAGAGCACTTTATATAGCGAAACAGAACAACATTACCTAAAACAAGTTTTTTGACATTTTTTTTTCACATTTTAGGCACAAAAAAAAAAAAAAAAACAAACGTCAAAATGCATGAAAAGGCAAGTGTATATTTAAACAAAACGACATTACCAGAAACGTGTCTTTTTGAGCCTTTTTAAACGTGTGAGGCCCCAAAACGCTAAAAAGGATGGAAAGAACACTATATGGGAATACAAAATAACATTACCAAAAAACGTGTATTTAGATTGTTTTTGACCTTCTTTCGTATAAAAGCGCTAAAACGCACTTAAAACACCCTCAGTGGAGAAACAGAACATGTATTTGAGTGTTTTATTTTAGCTTATTATGTAGAAAAGACACCAAAATACATGTAAGGCACTGTATATGGGAAAAGGAAAGAATATTACGAGAAATGTGTATTATGAGCCTTTTTGAATTTCTTATGTATCAAAACGCTGAAAAGCCTTAATAGTACTCTATATGTAAAAAAAAAAAAAAAAAAAAATGCCTAAAATATGTAATTTAAGTGTTTTCACATTCCTAGGTACCAAAAAAAAAAAAAAATGCATGCAAAACCCCCAATATGGTGAAATGAAACAACATTAACGGAAACGTGTCTGTTAGGTCTTTTTTCAGCAAGTCAGGTACCAAAACGCTTGGAACATGTAAAGCACTTTATATGGGAATAAAAAACTACCCGAAACGTGCATTTTGAGTGTTTTTATCTTTCTTACGTACACACACGCCAAAATCCATGCAAAACACTCTTAATGGAGAAAGAATAACATTACCAAAAATTTGCATTATGAGTGTTTTCCATCTTCTAAGGTACCGAAATGCCAAAATGCCTGCAAAGTATCTTATGTAGGGAAGGTAAAGAATATTACGAGAAATGTCTCTTATGGGTGTTTTTTTTAGCTTACGTATCAAAACGTCAAAACGCATGTAACAGAAACAGAATAACATTATTTTTTTTCTAGGTTCTTACGTATAAAAAACGCAAACATGCATGTAAGTTCCCTATATGGTGATACGAAAGTAAATTACAAAAAATCTCCTTTTATGTGTTTTTGAGATTCTTAGGTAAGAAAAAAGAAAACGCTAAAACACGTGAATAGCACTCTCTCTCTCTCTCTCTCTCTCTCTCTCTCTCTCTCTCTCTCTCTCTCTCTCTCTCTCTCTCTATATATATATATATATATATATATATATATATATATATATATATATATATATATATATATATATATATATATATATATATATATATATATATATATATATATATATATATATATATATATATATATATATATATATATATATATATATATATATATATATATATATAACTGAACAATATTACCAAAAATGGGTATTTTCTGTGTTTTTCACATTGTTACGTACGAAAATGCAAAGATGCAAGGGAATTAACCTATTTGGGAAAACGAAAGAACATTACGAGAAACGTGTATTATTAGTGTTTTTGACCTTCTTAGGTACTAAAACAGGAAAATGTGTTAATAGCACTCTATATGGAGAAACAGAATAACATTACCCAAAACGTCTATTTTTATTGTTTTAGCGTTTTGATACCTAAGAAGCTCAAAAACAATCACAATAAACGTTTCTCATTATGACTTTTCTTTTCTCCATTTAAGGTACTTTGAATGCACTTTGTCGTTTTTCTACGTAATAAGCTCACAACCACTGAAAATACACGTTTTTGGCTATGTTATTTATTTATTTATTTTTCATAAAGGGTGTTTTGCATGCGTTTTAGTGTTTTGGTACGTAAGTAGCTCAAAAACACTTAAAAAACACATTTTTGGTAATTTTCTGTTTTCCCATGGAAAGCACCCTTGCTTTCCATGCTTTATAGCGTATTGATGCTTAACACGCTCATAAATACTCAAAAGACACGCTTCTGCAAATGTCATTTTCTTTCACCATATACGAGTGTGCTTTCCATGCATTTCGGGATTTTGGTGCTTAACAATGTGAAAAAAACACTCCAGAAATGTCGTTTCGTTTCCCTCTACGTGGTATTTTGCATGCATTTTGGGCTTTTGGTACGTAACAATGTGAAAGACACTCAAAATACATGTTTTTTTTTTTATTTGGTAATGTTAGGCCTTTGGCACCTAAGAAGATCAAAAACACAACTCATGTTCCTCGTAGTGTCATTTCGTATCCACATACACAATACTTTGAATGCACTTTGGCGTTCTTATACGTAAAAAAAAAAAAAAAAAAAAATACATGTTTCTAGTAATGTTAAGCTCCTTTTTCCATGAAGGGTGTTTTCCACGCATTTTAGCGTTTTGGTACGTAAGTAGCTGAAGAAAGAAAATGTTTTATTTTCCCATATAAGGAGTTTTAAATGCTTTTTTTTTTTTTTTAGCGTTTTGGTGCCTAACACGCTAATAAACACTCAAAAAATATTTCTGGAAGTGTCGTTTCGTTATCCCATACATTGTGTTTTTGAGGCATTTTAGTGTTTTTGTACATAACAATGTGAAAAACAATATACACTTGTTCAGTTGTTCTGTCTCTTTATACAGAGTGCTATTCACGCAATTTCGTGTTTTGATACTAAAGAAGCTCTAAAACAATTATAATGCACGTTTCGCGTAATGTCTTTTCGTTTCCCCATATAGGGTACTTTTCAACATTTGGTGTTTTTCTACGTAACAAGCTCAAAACAATGAAAATACACGTTTTTGGTAATGTTATCATGTTTCTTCACCAAAGATATTTTGCATGCGTTTAAGTGTTTTGATATATAAGTAGCTCGAAAAACACTCAAAAGACACGTTTTTTGATAATGCTGTTTTGTTTTCTAATGCTTTTCAGCGCATTGTTGTCTAACACGCTCATAAACACTAAAATGATACATCGTTTCTAAGGTCTTTTTGTTTATTCATATGCGGAAATTTATATGCATTTTGGCGTTTTCGTACCTAACAGTGTGAAAGTCGCTAAAGATACACGTTTTTGGTAATCTTGGTTTTTCTCCACATATACAGGGTGTCCAAAAAAGTTTCCTTACATAAGAAAAAAATATAAGAAATTATAGAATTATAGAGAAATTTTATATTTTTTTTATTTACATAATATGCTCTACATGACTGCCTTTGTGTTGAAAACACATTTCAATGCGTCTCTTCCACTGCTGAAGAACACGTTCAAACACATCTGGATTTATGCTTGTAATGGCGTTCGTGATACCATATGTATGAAAACTTATGGGACACCCTGTATTGCTATTCATGCGTTTTAGCGTTTTGGTATCTAGGAAGTTCAAAAACACTTACAATACACGTTTCTCATAATCTCTTTTAGTTTCCCCATATATGGTACTTTCCATGATTTTTGGCATTTTCTACGTAAGAGCCTCAAAACCACTCAAAAAACACGTTTTTGAAGTTGTTTTGTTTCTCCATAAACGGTGTTTTGCACGCGTTTTAGCGTTTCGGTACGTAAGTAGCTCAAAAACACTCAAAAGACACGTTTTTGGTAATGTTCTGTTGTTCTCCCATATATATGCTACTTTCCATGCTTTTTAGCGTTTTGGTGCCTAACACGGTTATAAACACTCAAAAGACACGTTTCTGGATATCGTTTCTTTTCTTCATATACGGTGCTTTCTATGCATTTTGGTGTTTTGGTACCTAGCAATATTAAACACTCAAAATATGCGTTTTTCGAAATGTTTTTTTTTCTATTTTTTCCTTAAAGAGTGCTAATCTATGTTTTTTTGTACCTAGATAGCTCAAAAACACCCATAATACATGTTTCTCGTAATGTCTTTTTTTTTTCTTTTTCCATATAGGGTACTTTACATGGATTTTGACATTTTTCCTTGGTAACAAGCTAAAAAAAAAAACTCAAAATACTTATTTTTGGTAATGTTTTCCTGTTTCTCCATAAAGCGTATTTTGCATGCGTTTTTAGCGTTTTGGTACACAAAAAGTGAACACTCAAACGTCACGTTTTTCGTTATATTGTTTTCTATTCACATATTTTGGTACCAAAGAAGCTCTAAAACACTCATAACCCACGTTTCTCGTAATGTCTTTTCTATTCTATATCGATTCCATAAGCACTTTGTGTGCATTTTGCAGTTTTTCTACGTAACAAGATCAGAAACACTGAAAAAAATGGTTTTTTTTTGTATTGTTACTCTATTTCTCCTTGAAGGGTGTTTTGCGAGCGTTTAACCGTTTCGGTACGTAACTGAAAAACACCCAAAAGAAGTTTTTTGGTAATTTTTTTTTTTTCCAACATAAGATGCTTTCATTGCATTTTAGTGCACTTTATTGTACACGCTAATAAACATTCAAAAGACACATTTCTGGAAATATCGTTTCCTTTCCCAATATAGTGTGCTTTGTGTACATTTTCGCGTCTTCGTACCTAACAATATGAAAAACACTCAAAATACACGTTTTTGGTAATATTGTTCTCTTTCTCCATACAGAGTGCTGTTCATGCTTTTAAGCGTTTTGGTACCTAAGAAGCTCAAATACACACATGATAAATGTTTCTCGTAATGTCTTTTCTTTTCCTGGCATAAAGTATTTTTCATGCATTTTGGTGTTTTTACACGTAAAAAGCTCAAAAAAAAAACTCTAAATACACGTTTCTGGTATTGTTATTATGTTTCTCTATAAAGAGTGTTTTGCATGGATTTTAGAGTTTTGGTACGTAAATAGATGAAAACACTGAAAAGACACGCTTTTGGTAATATTGTTCTGTTTTTCAATATAGGTACCCTACCATACTTTTTAGCACTCTCATAAACACTCAAAAGAAACGTCTTTTTTTTTGGTAATATTGTTTTGTTTTTTAATATAGGTATCGTACATGCTTATTAGCACTCTCATAAACACTCAAAAGACATGTTTCTGGAAATGTCGTTTCGTTTTCCCATTTATGGTGTTTTGCGTGCATCTTGACGCTTTGATACATAACACTGTAAAATCAATAAAAATACACGTTTTTTGGTAATGTTATTCTGTTTCTCCATGTGGAGAGCTATTAACACATTTTCGCGTTTTGGTACATAAGGTCAAAAACACTAATAATACACGTTTCTCGTAATGTTCTTTCGTTTCCCCAAATGGGTTTATTTCTATGCATTTTTACATTTTTGTACGTAACAATGTGAAAACACAAAATGGCCATTTTTTTTGTAATATTGTTCTGTTTCTTCATATATAGTGCTATTCATGTTTTTGCTTTTTTCTACTTAAGAATCTCAAAAACACATCAAAGACGATAATTTACTTTCGTGTCACCATATAAAGAACTTTATATGCATCTTTGCGTCTTTATACGTAAGTAGCTCAATAGCACTCAAAAGACACGTTTTTTGGTGATTTTTTTTTTTTTTTTTACAAATAGTGAGCTTTCGTTGCTTTTTTTTGGGTGTTTTGATTCCTAAAACGCTCATTAAGACTCAAAACACATGTTTGTGGAAATGACATTTAGTTTCCCTATTGATGGAGCTTTGTGTGCATTTTGGTATTTTCTACATAACAATCCGAAAAACACTCAAAAAAAAGTTTTTGGTAATGTTTTTTTTTTTTTTCAAATAGAGTGCTATTCATGCGTTTTCGTGTTTTGGTTTGTAATAAGCTCAAAAAACTCACAAAAGACTTTTCTCGTGATGTTTTTTTTTCTTTCCCCATATAGGTACTTTTCCATTAATTTTGTTCTTCTCCGTAACAACCTGAAAACACTGAAAATACTCGTTTTTTGATAATCTTATTCTGTTTCTCTATACAGGGTGTTTTGCACGCGTTTTATAGTTTTGCTACGTATTTAGCTCAAAACACTCAAAATAAAAGTTTTTTGTAATGTTCTTTTTGTTTTCTCCTATAGGATGCTTTCCATGCTTCTCAGCATCGTGTTGATGACTAATACGCTCATAAACACTCAAAAGACACGTTTCTAGAAATGTCGTTTCCTTTCCCATATAGCATGCTTTGCGTGCTTTTTCGCGTTGTGTTCCCTAACAACGTGAAATCACTCAAAATACACGTTTTTTTTTTAAATCTTGTTCAGTTTCTTCATATAGAGTGCTATTCATACGTTTCATCGTTTTGGTACACGTTTCTCGTAATGTGTTTTCCTTTCCCTGTATAGTGTACTATGCATGCATTTTCTCGTTTTTGTACGTAACAAGCTCAAAAACTCTCAAAATACACGTTTTTGGTAAAGTTATTGAGTTTATCCATAAAGTGTGTTTTGCATGCCTTTTAGCAGTTTGGTACGTAAGTAGCTCAAAAGCATTCAAAATGCAAGTTTTTCGTTGTGTTGTTTTGTTTTCCCATTTATGGCGATTTTCATACTTTTTTTTTAGCGTTTTTGGAACCTAACACACTTATAAACACTAAAAAGATGTGTTTCTGGATATATCGGTTATTTTCGTCATAGTGGATGCTTTGTCGTGAAATACACTCAGAATCCTCGTTTTTGGTAATGTTGTTGTCTTTCTATATAAAAAGTAATATTCGTGGATTTTTTTCGTTTTGTTACCTGAGATCAAAAACACTCATAATACACACTTGTCGTAATATCCTTTCGTTTCCCAGTATAGGATGCAATACATGCATTTCGGCGATTTGTTACCTAACGAGGTGAAAAACACTCAAAAAAACAAATTCTGGTAATGTTGTTCTATTTGTACATAAAGAGATCTTTTCACACGTTTTGACGTTTTGGTACATGTAAAACTTAAAAAAAAAAAAAATCGTAATATACGTTTCTTGTAATGCACCTTTATTTTCTTATATAGAATGCTTTGCATGCATTTTGGCGTTTTTCTACGTAATAATCTTAAAGACACTTAAAATGTACGTTTATAGAAATGTTATTTTGTTTCTCCATTAAAAGTGTTTTCCATGCGTTGTAACGTTCTGTTACGTAAGGAGGTCAAAACACTCTGAAGACAAATCTTTGGTAATGTTAATATATATTCCCATATATAAGCTTTCCATGCTTTTTAGTGTTTTTTTTTTTTTTTTTACATATAAAATAAAAACACTCAAAAGACACAATTTTCTATTGTCGTTTCGTTTAACCATATGGCAGTCTTTGCATGCATATTAGTGTTTTGGTACCTAACAATGTTAAAAAAAAATAAATAAATAGATAAATAAAAAATACACGTTTTATGTTTTTAGGTTTACACCATTCCTTTCCTTTTATCATATAAAATGATTTGCATGGATTTTGATATTTTTGTTCTTAACAAGTTCAAAAACACTTAAAAACACGTTTTTTTGTAAAGTTATTCCATTTCTGTATAAAAGGTGTTTTGTATGCGGTTTAGCGTTTAGGTACGTAAGAAAGTAAAAAAACAAGAGATATCTATTTATTTTTTTCTTGCCAAATAGGGTGCTTTCAATGCTTTTTAGCGTTTTGATGTCTACCACGCCCAAAAAAACCGTCAAAACTTACGTTTCTGATAGTGTCGTTTCCTTTCCCTACATTAGGGGCTCTGCATGCATTGTAGCGTTTTGGTACCTAAAATTGTGAAAAACACTAAAACTACACATTTTAGATAATGTTATTTTGTTTCTCCATATAGAATGCTATTCATGCGTTTTGACGTTTTGATACGTAAGCTAAAAAAAAAAAAAAACACCCATAATAGACATTTCTCGTAATTTCCTTTAGCTTCCCTATATAGGATACTTTGCAGACATTTTGACATTTCGGTACCATACTCGTATATGGGGAAAAACACTCATAATACAAGTTTTGGGTAATGTTATTCTTCCTCCATTAAGAGTGTTTTGCATGGATTTTGGCGTGTGTGTACGTAAGAAAGATAAAAACACTCAAAATGCACGTTTCGGGTAATGTTTTTTTTATTTCCATATAGAGTGCTTTCCTTGTTTTAAGCGTTTTGGTGCGTAACTTGCTGGAAAAAACACCTACAAGACACGTTTCTGTTAATGTCGTTTTATTTCACCATATATGGATATATATGCATTTTGGTGTTTTGGTACCTAGCAATGTGATAAACAAATTACACATTTCAGGCAATTTTTTTTCCTTCATATAGAGTACTATTAACGCTTTTCAGCGTTTTGATACATAAGAAACTCAAAAAGGCTCATAATACACATTTCTCGGAATATTCTTTCCTTTTCTCATATACGGTGCTTTACATGTATTTTGGTGTCTTTTCTACGTAATAAGCTAAAATAAAACACTCAAATACACGTTTATGAGAATGTTATTTTGTTTCTCCATTGAGGGTGTTTTAAAATGCGTTTTAGGGTTTATATACGTAAAGTCAAAAACAATCTAAAGACAAATTTTTGGTAATGTTATTTTGTATTTCCATATAGTGTTCTTTCTATCCTTTTTTAGCGTCTTGGTGCCTCACACGATCAAAAACACTCAAAAGGCACGTTTGTGGTAATGTCGTTGCGTTTAAATATACAATTTGCTTTTCGTGCATTTTGGCTTTTTTTTTTTTTTGAAGGGGCCTGAAAATGTGAAAAAAAAAACAGTCAAAATACTTGTTTTAGGTAATGTTGTTCTGTTTCGCCATATAAAGTGCACTTCGTGGGCTCAAAACACGTTTCTCGTAATTTTCTTTTCCTTTCCCATGCATTTTGGCGTTTCGGTATTTAACAATTTGAAAAACTCTCAAAAAATACGTTTTTGTTAATGCTGTTTCTCCATGAAGAGTGCTGTTCACGCGTATTAGCGTTTTGGTACCAGAAACTCAAAAACACTGATAATGAACGTTTCTCATAATGTACTTTCTTTTCCCCAAATAGAATGCCTTGCAAACATTTTGAAGGTTTTTTAGATAACAAGCTGAAAACACTCAAAATTCACGTGTTTTGGTAACGTTATTGTGTTACTTCATGGAGGATGTTTTGCATGCGTTTTATCGTTTTGGTGTGCATGAAACTAAAAAAAACACTCAAAAGACATGTTTTTTTTTTAATATTGTTTTTATCCCCATGTAGGGTTATTTCTTTACTTTTTAGAGGTTTTGTGCCTACAACGCTCAAAAACACTCAAAACACACATTTCTCATAATGACCTTTCATTTCCACATGTAGGATACATTTCACACATTTTAGCGATTCTTTACATAAACAAGTGAAAAACATCAAAAAAACCCGTTTCTGGTAATGTTGTTCTGTTTGTACATAAAGAGAACTTTTCACGCGCTTTAGCGTTTTGGTATCTAAGAATCTCAAAAACACTCATAATACACGTTTCTTATAATGTACTTAATGAGGTACAAAACTTTCAGACAACACGTTGTTAGTAAGTTTGTTGTGTTTCTACGCAGAGTGCAATTCACTTGTTTCAGCGTTTTGGTAATTAAGAAATAAAAAAAAAAAAAAAAAAATAACTCACATAATACATGATTCTCGTAATGTCCGTTCATTTCCCTATATAGCATGCTTTGCATGCAATTTTTGTATGTAATAAGCTTAGAAACATTCAAAATACACGTTTTTCGTAATAATTTTTGTTTCCCCAAAATGGTGTTTTACATGCGTTTTAAACTATTGGTGCTCGTACATAAGATGCTTAAAAACATTCAAAACACACGTTTTTGGTCATATTTTTGTATTCCCTTACAGTGTCCTTTCCATGCTATTTGGCCTTTTGATGCCTATCACACTGAAAATCACACAAAAGTCACGTTTCTATAGATTATTGACGTCACGATATTAACCATTGGATGATAGGTAATAGTAATATGGTAATCTGAGTAAGACTTGTAAGCTAAATTGTAGCTATTGGTACTTAAATCCTTGAAATATTTGATTGCGCGTTTTGAAGTCAGAGTGGTTACTTTGAAAGTTATACCATAAACTTACCTAGGGCTTTAGGCAGCTGGTCACTTAATTAAGCCTGAGACGAAACCACACAAGTCAGAGGGATAAAGACCAGAAACATAACTGATAACAGCGACGATGAGAATAATGATAATGCCAAAGGTCACGATAATGGAAACAGAAAGCCTGGGACAAGAGACAGATCTCCAATATAAACTATTTCCACAAGACGAGAGATCGAAAAGAATAAGAGATTTGGTGAATTTCGCTTTAGGTGTTTTGCACTTTGTACAATGAGGTTGATGAATTGAAAGCTGGCTCTGAATTCATTCTCGTGATAAATTTCCTATAATAATACAAATGATTGCTGCATTGAAACGTTATTGAATTTCACAGTTAGTAATGCTTATTTATAGATATGTGTCTTACGAATGCAGGAGTTAACCAGTACCCTCACTTATTCATATCTTTTTTTTTTTTTTTTCACCTATGACTTTGCATTAAGAAGTCGTTATTAAACTTGAATTTCAGTGTTAGCGTTATTTCTGTGACAGCAGAACATTAACGGCCATTTTCCGGTTTTTGTGGCCTCGGCTGGTCTCCTCCAAGTATAAAAATAAAATGTAGTGCATATATGTATTGTGATTATAGTAAAAATCACAATATATTAGAAATTTATTTCTATGTAAGGTCTGTATTGTATGCAATATGTAATATGTAATAAATATGTAATAAAAAGTAATATATAATATGTAAGCATTACTGAATAAGAGGAACCACCTGCACGTGGTTTATTTACGGGTTGTATTGTGGCATTTAAGTTATAACTTTGTCTATCTTGGTAATTATGTTGGACTATTGAATGAAATAAAATGCATTAGGCAGGGAAATTTAGGGATTCAGTGCATAAATGTTCGTACATGTTTATGATTAATCTTTAATATGGTTGTAGGGTTGTGTTACTTTAGCCGGACAGAGGCAGTGACTGACAACGTGGCGTTGTTATTTCCGGGTCTCAGAGGAGCCCAGCTTAGGCAGCGTGTAGACGTGTCAGAGGTATGTCCAGGATCTGTATTTTGTGTTAAATATCTCTTTTGACTCTTTATGCAAGGATATTCAGGTTTAGGTCAGTAGCATTGTTAATTTGTATAGGTATTAATAATTATTCCAGCGATGAGAGGGTGAGATAAATTAAACATATGGTGAGGTCCCGGTGGAGAATTTTGCGTCAGTTCCATACCTGTGGTGAGACGGTGCATCATTTGTATGTAGTTATTAGGATTATAATATGCTTAAGTGTATATGTAAGTATATGTGTGTGTGTGTGTGTGTGTGTGTGTGTGTGTGTGTGTGTAATTAACATTATATTTTTTTGTGTGTGTGATTGTGTGTATGTGTATGCATATAATTAACATTAATCTATGTTTTTTTTTGTGTGTGTGATTATGTATATCTTTGAAAATGATCATTCACATCAAAGCGTGCTTGCTCTCTGTGTGACAATGGCTTAACTCAAACAAGTTTGCACGAGCTGCGGCTCAACACACTTTGCTACAAAATGCAAATGTTATAGTAATTCTTGTATTAATATTATAAAGCAATAAACATTACTTAACACACACACACACAGACACACACTCACACACACACACACACACACACACACACACACACACACACACACACACACACACACACACACACACACACACACGAAAAAAAAATATTATAAAGAAATTATTTGGAATCGTTCAGTTAAAGCCCTAAGGAGTAAAAAAAAAAATTTCATGGGACTATTTTCTGGAAAGAAAAAAATACGTAATGTCAGAAAGAAAGATTGAAATATATTTAAAAAAAATAGACTAAAATATGTTATTCTTAAGAAAAATGATGTACTTAACGATTTTTCTATTTATTTTCATTGGTGTGAGGTCCTCGACTCCTCTTTCTTTTTGCATTCGGAACACTTACCGCACCACCAGCTTAAACAATCCTCCAGGCTCTTACAAGAACAAATATGGCAGGGTGGGTCTTGTTTTTTTATATAGTACTTCATTCCAGGAGATTAAAACAAGAAAATAGCAGATTGGTAATGTTAGGCTGAATAGTAGAGCGTACAGGAGTAGAGGCGAGTGGGATCAAGGATAGATGAAATCATGAGCGAATATATTGGGTCAGTTTCACAGTCTCTTCATAAGCTATTCAAACGAAACACTCCTCTTATTTGTTCGGGAGCTTACCAACTTAGGAAGTGTTTTTGGTTGGATAGCTTACGAAAAAAACTGTGGAATTGATCCTTTTGCCTTACCAGTTCCAATTTTCAGTACTCTCCCAAATGAAAAGCAGTGGGCAAAGTTGATTGTGGAACCTGATGACGGCTAAAGTACTTTTGTTGGTTAGCTAGCAAGAGGAAAAAGGGTGACTCTGGAACTGGCCTGTCAGCAATAAGGCGGTAGTTTGAAGGGTTAGATTGGATGGGGACGATAGGTGGAAATAGGTAGGTATGTTTCATACAGGGACTGCCACGTGTAGACCTGATGGCTTCTTACAACTTTCCTTATTTTCTTACGTTCTCATGTTCTTTTTAGGAGAAGCATGAGTGGTCAGACTTTCTCACCTTCCACCTCGCTGGACTGCACCTTCTGAGTGTCTGTAACCCTTTCACTGTTATTTGACACATCTTTTAATCACTAACCACTCCGAGACATATTTTCTTCTAAATTGCAAAATCTATTCTTTTTTATGCCCTTTCTTTCCTGTAAATGCATATGAGGAGAACGTACATTGTTTTACTGTTGTGAATTGTTGCATACCGCAGTGAAAGAGCAGCAGGGTCTTGTGTCATGGCCTTCCCACTTCCCAGTCTTCTTATCTTGACTGGTGCGAGGTCGTCACGGTGGCCTGTGGTTTTACTGATGGCATGGCATATTTTTTCACTCATTACATGGTCTAGGTAATAAATATTCAGAATTTATGTTTATTACACCGGTGCAAACAAGACAAAAAAAAATTACATTAAACAGTTTTGATAAAGAATAATTCGAGTAGGTGGGAAATATTAAGGAATTTTCTATTACACCAATGAAAATAAATAGAAAAATTGTTAAGTACATCCTTTTTCTTAAGAATAACATATTTTAGTCTATTTTTTTTAATATATCTTAATCTTCCTTTCCAATATTACCTATTTTTTTTTCTTTCCCAAAAATAATCCCTCAAAATTTTTTTTACTGCTTAGGGCTTTAACTGAACGATTCCAAATAATTTCTTTATAATATTTTTTTTTTTCATGTATGTGTGTGTGTGTGTGTGTGTGCTAAGTAAGTAATGTTTATTGCTTTATAATATTAATACAAGAATTACTATAACATTTGCATTTTGTAGCAAAGTGTGTTGAGCCGCAGCTCGTGAAGACTAAGGCTATTTTTTTTCCTAGCTGTAAGAAAGATGCTATTGACTTGAAAAATAAAGAATAACACATAATTCTTGTGTAGCTGAAAGATGCAACTGACTTCAAAGGCACAGAATGTTTCTCTCTGCAAATAACAACAACAACAACAACAACAATAATAATAATAATATTAATAATAATAATAATAATAATAATAATAATAATAATAATAATAATAATGATAATGAGTAACAATAACAACCTCTAGTCTGGAACTGTATCTCTAAATATGCAGGCGTTCCCTTCTTCATTTCAAATTCTTGTGACTGTTCAACTCCAAACTGTAGAAGATAAGTAAAACATTAGAGATATACACACATACAGAGATAGGGAGGCCATGTACAGATTAAACCAAAAAATAAATCATGTCTATCATTTACACACAAAAATAAATAAATAAATAAATAAACAAATAAAATAAATAAATGAATAAATAAATAAATAAATAAAAATAAATAAATAATAAAGCTTATATTTCTAGTTTCTCTCTTCTCAGAAGCTTCCCAGCTTCTCAGAATGCAAATGAGCAACAAAATAAATCACATCAATCACTTATGCAGAGAAAAAAAAAAACCTTACACTTCTATTTTTCTTCTCAAAATTTCTCAAAATAAAGACAAACAATGTGAAAAAAACTCAACAAGACATGGAATAAGTAGTGGTTCTGTCTGCCTTACTTTGCTACCTGGGTCTCCATCGGCTGACAGCATCACAAGCACCCACTCACCAACCTGAACAGATGGAGAGTAGGTCCCATCGTGTGGCAGATGTAGGTACCTCGTGCAGGAAGATCATGAGGTTGTATATCTGTGTGTCACCTTTGTATTCCTACTTAAGCATTAGAAAGAACTGAAAATATTATGCTTGTGTGTCTGTGTGTCACCTTTGTATTCCTTCTTCACCATTAAAAACAACTGAAAATATTATGGTTGTAAGTTTGTGTGTGTGTGTGTGTGTGTGTGTGTGTGTGTGTGTGTGTGTGTGTGTGTGTGTGTGTGTCACTTTTATATTTCTTCTTCATCATCAGGAATACTAAATATATTATCTTTCTCACAGGCAAAACTGCAATGAGCTGAGAGAATGCAGGGGACACACACTAACTCAGATGCACACAATACCATCAGGAGGAACTAAGACATCACTTATCTTGCATTGAGTCTTAAGGGAACACAGACAAACACTCCCTCTGTCACTATAACACACATAAGCAGGAGTCCCACCTTTCAGAGTGCCCACAGTATCCCAGGTAACCTCAATGGGAAACTTGAGCTCAGCATCTTGAGGGACAAAGGCCTTGTAGCCAGCATGGGAGGGAGACAGGGCTGCCCAGCTTGCCTTCTCCAGGAAGTTAGACTCAAAGTATTCCAGCTGGTACAACTCAACAAGCACCCCATGCTCATCTGCACATGGAGAGGATGAAGTGTGTGTGTGTGTGTGTGTGTGTGTGTGTGTGTGTGATTGTAGTGATAATTTAACAGGCTCCAGTGTGGGTTTCATGATTACTTGTGATTCTCTTGATAATTTAACAAGGCCAGTGATAATTTAACAGATTCCAACACAAGTTAAAAGGGTTTCTATGTCTGTTTTCATGATTCTGGTAATAGTTTAACAGATTCCACATCATTTGGTAAAAAAAAAAAAAAAAAAAATCCTGCGAACTTGACCAGTCCTCTCTGTGAGAACAACCCTAATGAGAGGACAACATTTCAGAATACCGGGGTCCTTGAGTTATGATGCAGTTCAGCTCCTGCGCCATGTCATAAACCAGTTTTCAGTGTAGCGCTGAACCAACCTAAGTAGCAAGTACCTACAGTATAAGAAAAAAAAAAAACACCCTTGAGAACCTCAATAACTTCCAGTAGAGCCTGTTAAACTGTCACTGCCCTTCTTAACCTAACATCAAAATTCTAAAATGCCCTTGAAAACCCAAAATAACTTACACTAGAACCTTTTAAGCTACCACTGGCCACCCTTGAAAAACCTAAATAACTTACATTTGAGACTTTTAAGCATAACTACTGTACCTGTAAAAAAACATGGACATACAGTAAATAAAAGAATAATGAAATAAATCAGTGAAAAAAAAAAAAAAAAGGGACAAGAACTGCCTGCATTGTAACCACAACATGGCAGAAGTTGACATTACCATAAACTGAGGACTCCCTGTACAGTGATGACCAGCAGGACAGTGAACTGACCTGAGCCGGCTGAGGTCTTCCCTTGGGCTGGAGCGAGGCACCGGATTTGGTCATCAGTGACACCCTGGATGGCACTCTTGGCTCCCGCAACCCCCACCTGCGGCACACACCTCATTACTCATGGCACTCTCTCCTTGCATGGGTCAAAGCTAAGACCATCACACCTCATTACTCGTGGCACTCCCAGTGTAAGAAACAAGCCAAGAAAGAAGTGGATAGCTATCAGAAAAGGGAAACAAATAAAGAAAATAAGAAGTAATAGGAAAGCAGCAAGAATTTTTCAAGGATGACCGAGAAAAAGTAGATGACAAGTTAGTAAAGACTAGAGATCAAGAAAGAAGGACAGACCAGAGAATAGGAAGAGAAGAACTGATCAAAAAAAAAAACAGAAATAACACCAGAAAGAAAACTATGATCAGAGGAGAAGAATAAAAAGAAGAAAAGGAATAAAAAGAAAAGAATGAAAAGAAAAAGAATAAAAGAATAAAAAATAAAAAGAATAAAGAAAAATAAAAAATAAAAAGAAAAATAAGAATAAGAAGAATAAGAATAAGAATAAAAAGAATAAGAAGAATAAGAAGAATAACAATAAGAATGACAATAAGAATAAGAAGAATAAGAATAAGAATAAGAAGAACAAGAATAAGGATAATAATAAGAATAAGAAAAAAATAGGAATAATAAGAATAAGAATAATAATAAGAAGAATAACAAGAATAAAAATAAGAAGAATAAGAATAAGAATAAGAATAATATGAATAACAATAAGAATAATAAGAATAAGAATAAGAATAATAAGAATAATAATGAATAATAATAATAATAAGAATAAGAATAATAAGAAAAGAATAAAAAGAAAAATAAGAAGGAGAATAATAAGAATAATAAGAATAAGAATAAGAATAAGAATAATAAGAATAACAATGAGAATAAAAATAATAATAATAATAATAATAATAATAAGAAGAAGAAGAAGAAGAAGAAGAAAATAATAATAATAATAATAATAATAATAATAATAATAAGAAGAAGAAGAAGAAGAAGAAAAAGAAGAACAAGAATAAGAATACGAAGAACAAGAATAAGAATAATAAGAATAATAAGAATAAGAATAATAATAAGAATAAGAATAATAATAATAAGAATAAAAATAAGAATAATAATAAGAATAAGAATAAGAACAAGAAGAAAAAGAAGAAAATAATAATAATAATAATAATAATAATAATAATAATAATAATAATAATAATGATAATAATAAGAAGAACATGAACAAGAACAAGAATAAGAAGAACAAGAAGAAAAAGAACAAGAAGAACAAGAACAAGAATAAGAAGAATAAGAGTAAGAATAATAATAATAATAATAATAATAATAATAATAATAAGAAGAAGAAGAAGAACAAGAATGAGAACAATAATAATAATGATAATAATAATAATAATAATAATAATAATAATAATAATAATAATAATAATAATAATAATAGTAATTACAAGAAGAAGAAGAAGAAGAAGAAGAAGAAGAAGAAAAATAATAATAATAATAATAAGAAGAAGAAGAAGAACAAGAAGAAGAACAAGAAGAACAAGAACAAGAACAAGAAGAAAAAGAAGAACAAGAACAGAATAAGAATAATAAGAATAAGAATAAGAAGAAGAATAAGAAGAATAAGAATACGAAGAATAAGAATAAGAATAAGAAAAATCATCTTTTTCTTCTTCTGGAGCTGCTCCCATGTTCATATGGGATCGCTGTTCCTCACTAGTCTTCTCCACAAGGCTCTGTCCCCAACCTCCTCTCCACTCAATCCTCTCTCCCTCAGGTCCTCTCTAATGCGATCCTTCCACCTTTTCTTTGGTCTGCCACGTCGTCTTCTTCCCTCCACTTCCATATCCAATATCCTTCTGCCGACATACCCTTCTTCTCGCCTTTTGATATGACCGAACCATCGCATTCTCCTTTCTTGCACTTTCTTTGTCACCTCCGTTACTTTGGCTGTTCCTCTTATAAAATTGTTTCTCACTTTATCCCTCCTTGTCACCCCAAGCATCCACCTTAACATTCTCATCTCAGCAACCTCTAACTTATTCTCCTGTGCTTTCTTTCCTGGCCACGTCTAAAATAGTTAAATCTAGAAAGATAGCTAGCTAAGGGATGGTGAGAAATAGCTTAAGTGTTTACTACACAAACTGTAGAAGTATTCTGAATAAAATAGACTTGCTTAGAGGAATAGCGAGCGTTGAGAAATTTGATATCATTGCTTTAACTGAAACTTGGTTAGATATGTCAGGAAAAGTATTTAATCCAGAGGTTAAGATAGATGGGTATACAATGTTCTATAAAGATAGGGAAAACAAGAGAGGAGGAGGCGTCGCGTTTTACGTTAGGGACACATTACAGTGTTGTATCAACAGTAGAATTAAAACAGATAACAAAGCAGAGTCGATATGGGTAGATATTAAAGAAGGATCGCAGTCAGTAGTACTAGGGGTAGTTTACAGACCACCGACCAGTACAGAGGAAATTAACACCTCACTGTGGCAGGAATTAAATAGAGCCGGCAGGTACAGTCAGGTATGTGTGGTAGGAGATTTTAATTTTAGGAATATCGACTGGAGTCTGATGGTGGGTAACAAGGAAGCAGAGGAATTTCTTAAGGTAATTCAGGATAATTTTTTAAAACAGGTAGTCGTAGAACCCACAAGGGGGAATAATATTCTAGATTTAATTCTTACTAGCAGGGAGGAAACAATCACGCAGGTAGAGGTTGGAGGACAGCTAGGTAACAGTGACCATAGGGAAATTAGGTACAATTTAGAATGTGAAGAAAGTTAGAAACAAAAATACTAGTAAAATACCTGACTTTAGGAGAGCAGATTTTGAAGAATTAAAAAGGTACCTCCAAGGAGTGGACTGGCAAAGGATGCAGGGTGAGGTCAGGTCAGGGACGGAGTTCAGAGAGATAAGGCAGGATGAGAGAGGTGAGGTGAGGCGTGAGGGTGTAGGACAAGAGGAGGGAAGATGTGTCCGGAAGGGAGGAGGAAAGAGGAAGGGGGGAGCTAGGTGTGAGTATGTTGGAATGTCAGGTCATGCTGAAATGAGAGAGGTGAGGTCGAGGCGAGTAGATGAGGGAGTGGAGAGGATGGTAGGGGACGAGATGAGGGGACTAGGTGAAGTAAATGTAGATGAATTGTATAAATATTTCGTAGATAAAGTTCATACAGGTCAGTTAGCAAATATCCCGTATAGAACAATAAGATCACAAAAAAATGACCCTAAATGGATGACTGCTAGGTTAAAGCATTATATAGGACGTAAGAGAAGTATATATAGGAGATTAAGGTCAGGTGAAGAAGTTTTAAGGACACAATATAATGAATTAGTTAGAACAGTCAGGAAGTTAACGAGGAAAGCTAAGGACAATTATGAATCAAAGGTAGCCAGCCAGGCGAAGACGGACTCCAAGGGATTTTATCAGGTATACAGGACGAAGAATAAGGATACTGTAGGTCCATTAAAGGCAGCAGATGGGGAGCTGGTTAGTTCTGGGGAGGAGATTAGTAAACTTCTGAATGATTATTTTTTAACTGTCTTCACCCAGGAAAACATGCAGGATATGCCAGATAGTGAACAGGTGTTTAGAGCAGATGAGAATGAGAAGCTGACAGTTATTTCCATAACTAGGGAGATAGTGGAACAGGAGATAGATAGGCTAAAAAAGTTCAAGTCACCAGGACCTGATGAAATATACCCCAGAGTACTTAAAGAATGTAAAGAGATTATTAGTGAGCCGTTAGTTTCTGTCTTTAGGTAATCTCTGGAGTCGGGTGAGGTACCAGTAATGTGGAGGCAGGCTAATGTAGTACCCATCTTTAAGAAAGGAGATAAAACTTTAGCGTCTAATTATAGACCTGTCAGCTTAACTTCAGTTGTAGGTAAAATGTTAGAGTCAATAATAGCGAGGAACATTAGGGAACATTTAGACAAACATAACTTGATAAATCAGTCACAGCATGGCTTCACGAAGGGGAAGTCTTGCCTGACAAACTTGTTAAGTTTTTACAGTAAGGTGTACGAGGCAGTAGACAATGGTGATAGTTATGATATCTTATATCTGGACTTTAGTAAAGCATTTGACAAGGTACCCCATCAAAGGCTCCTGAGAAAGGTTAGGGCATACGGGATAGATGGGAAGGTGTTAGGCTGGATAGGGTCATGGCTTAGTGACAGGCGACAAAGAGTGGTAATAAACGACTCGAAATCCGAGTGGGGTCATGTAATTAGTGGGGTGCCACAGGGATCAGTATTAGGGCCATTGTTATTTCTAATGTATATCAATGACTTGGATAGTGGAATTAGTAGTGATGTTAGTAAATTTGCGGATGACACAAAGATAGGTAGAATAATTAGGTCAGAATCGGATGCCATCGCCTTGCAGGCAGACTTAGATAGAATGAATGAATGGACGGATAGGTGGCAAATGCAATTCAATATCAATAAATGCAAAGTGCTTAGCGTAGGTAGAGGAAACCCACGCAATAGATACACATTAGACAATCAAACTCTGGTAGGTACAGGGTACGAGAAAGATTTAGGAGTTATAGTTAGCTCTGAACTCCGTCTAGGGAAACAATGCATAGAAGCCAGAAACAAGGCAAATAGGGTACTAGGATTCATTTTTAGGAGTGTTAAAAGTAGAAGGCCGGGAGTAATATTAAAGTTATACTTGGCGCTGGTCAGACCTCATCTAGACTACGCGGTGCAGTTCTGGTCCCCACATTACAGGAAAGATATAGGTCTATTAGAATCAGTACAGAGGAGAATGACTAAAAGGATACAGGGGATGAGGAGTATCCCTTACGAGGCGAGGTTGAAGCTGTTAAATTTACATTCATTAGAGAGACGTAGGTTAAGAGGGCACCTGATAGAAGTCTTTAAGTGGTATAAGGGTTATAACAAGGGAGATGTAAGCAAAATCCTTAGGATCAGCAACCAGGGTAGAACAAGAAATAACGGGTTCAAGCTTGAAAAAATTAGGTTTAGGAAGGAGATAGGAAAAAATTGGTTCTCAAATAGAGTGGTAGATGAGTGGAACGGACTCAGTAATCATGTAGTTAGTGCTAGGACACTAGAGAGCTTTAAGAGAAGATTAGACAAGTTTATGGATGGGGATAGCAGATGGAAATAGGTAGGTGTGTTTCATACAGGGACTGCCACGTGTAAGCCTGGTCGCTTCTTGCAGCTTCCCTTATTTCTTATGTTCTTATGTTCTTATGTCTCCGCACCATACAACAGTACGGGTCTAACCACCGATTTGAATACTTTCCCCTTTACTCTGGCACTAATATTTCGGTCACAGAGCACTCCAGCTGTTCTTTTCCAATTCTTCCAACCCGATTGGATACGATGAATGATCTCTCCATCCAGGCTGCCGTCCGCTGATATATGAGAGCCCAAGTATCTGAACTCCTTGACACCGTTTAACTTCATATCTTGCATCCATACTTCGCTCTCCTGTCGACCATTAAAATTCAGATACTTCGTCTTCTCCCTGCTAATTCTCAAACCTCTCCCTTCCAATGCTCCTCGCCATCTCTACTTTCATCCACCAAGACGATGTCATCCGCGAACAACATGGTCCACGGTGCCTCCTTTATATTTTAAACACTATCATCCATGATAGTTGAACAGATATGGACTCAGAGAAGATCCCTGGTGCAGACCCACTCTCACACAGAACTCCTCTGTTGTTCCCACACTGCTCCTTACCCTCGTACATGTCGTGGATCACTCTCACATACTTCTCCTCATACTAGCCCAAACTTCCTGGCGTGGTACTCTATCATAAGCTTTTTACAAATCAATAAAAATAAGGTGTAACTCTCTCTGCTTCTCCCCATACCTCTCCAGTAGTTGTCTTAGCACAAAGATTGCATCGGTAGTACTTCTCCCCGGCATAAATCCAAATTGTTCGTCTCCCACCTGTGTTTCTCCCCTTACTCTTCTCTCATTTATCCTTTCGTACAGTTTCATTGTATGCGACATTAATTTAATTCCTCTGTAATTTTTACAGTCCTGTATGTCTCCTTTCTCCTTGTATATTGGGACAATATCGCTGGATCTCCATGCATTTGGGATTTTCTCCTTCTCATAGATCTTATTTACCAGCCACTTATTAAGCATCTTGTACACGAAAGAAATATCGATTTGTTGTGTGTTACCGAGACGTGGCTTCGTAATGAAATTCCTGATGAACATGTAACTTTACAACATACAGGTGTGACGGTGGACGTGTGGACGTGGAGGAGGAGTCTTGAATCTTCCGAATTTTCCACCATCTGGCTGCGACTACAGAGTCACTCTCAATCTAAATTTATCTGTGCTGTATACCTTTCACCTAACTCCTCTGACTATAAGAAATTTTTTGACTTCCAAAGTGGAGCAAATTCTGACCCTCTTCCCTTTTGCAGAGATCTCCATCCTTGGAGACTTCAATGTTCACCACCAGCTTTGGCTTTCATCTCCCTTCACTGACCATCTTGGTGAACTAGCCTTCAACTTTGCTATCCTCCACGACCTAGAGCAATTGGTGCAACATCCTACTCGTATTCCTGACCGTCTTGGAGATACGCCCAACATTCTTGACCTTTTCCTGACCTCTAATCCTTCTGCTTATGCTGTCACCCTTTCTTCCCCGTTGGGCTCCTCCGATCACAATCTCATATCTGTATCTTGTCCTATCGCTCCAATCACTCATCAGGATCCCCCTAAGCGAAGGTGCCTCTTGCGTTTTGCCTCTGCTAGTTGGGGGGGACCTAAGGAGGTATTTTGCTGATTTTCCTTGGAATGACTACTGCTTCCGTGTCAGAGACCCGTCTTTGTGTGCTGAGCGCATAACAGAGGTGATAGTGTCTGGCATGAAGGCGTACATTCCTCACTCTTTTTCTCGACCTAAATCTTCCAAACCTTGGTTTAACACAGCTTGTTCTCGTGCTATACATGATAGAGAGGTGGCCCACAAAAGGTATTTAAGCCTTCCATCACCAGAATCTCATGCACTTTATATTTCTGCTCGGAGCCATGCCAAGTCTGTTCTCCAACTAGCCAAAAACTCCTTCATTAACATAAAGTGTCAAAACCTTTCAAGATCTAACTCCCCTCGTGACTTCTGGCATCTATCCAAAAATATCTCCAATAAATTTGCTTCTTCTACCTTCCCTCCTTTATTTCAACCAGATGGCACCACTGCTATCACATCTATTTCTAAAGCTGAACTCTTCGCCTAAACCTTTGCTAAAAACTCTACCTTGGACGATTCTGGGCTTGTTCCTCCCTCTCCTCCACCCTCTGACTACTTCATGCTACCTGTTAAAATTCTTCACAATGATGTTTTCCATGCCCTCGCTGGCCTAAGCCCTCGGAAGGCTTATGGACCTGATGGGGTCCCTCCTATTGTTCTCCGAAACTGCCTCCGTGCTTGCACCTTGCCTAGTCAAACTCTTTCAGCTCTGTCTGTCAACATCTACCTTTCCTTCTTGCTGAAAGTTTGCCTACATTCAACCTGTACCTAAAAAGGGTGACCGTTCTAATCCCTCAAACTAGCGCCCTATTGCTTTAATTTCCTGCCTATCTAAAGTTTTTGAATCTATCCTCAACAGGAAGATTCTTAAACATCTATCACTTCACAACCTTCTATCTGATCGCCAGTATGGGTTCCGTCAAGGTCGCTCTACTGGTGATCTTCTGGCTTTCCTTACTGAGTCTTGGTCATCCTCTTTTAGAGATTTTGGTGAAACTTTTGCTGTTGCCTTGGACATATCAAAAGCTTTTGATAGAGTCTAGCATAAAGCTTTGATTTCCAAACTACTCTCCTACGGCTTCTATCTTTCTCTCTGTAACTTCATCTTAAGTTTCCCTTCTGACCGTTCTATTGCAGCTGTGGTAGACGGTCACTGTTCTCCTAAATCTATTAACAGTGGTGTTCCTCAGGGTTCTGTCCTGTCACCCACTCTCTTCTTATTATTCATTAATGATCTTCTAGACCAAACTTCTTGTCCTATCCACTCCTACGCTGATGATACCACCCTGCACTTTTCCACGTCTTTTAATAGACGTCCAACCCTTCAGGAGGTAAACATTTCACGCAGGGAACCCACAGAACGCTTGACTTCTGATCTTTCTAAAATTTCTGATTGGGGCAGAGCAAACTTGGTATTGTTCAATGCCTCAAAAATTCAATTCCTCCATCTATCAACTCGACACAACCTTTCAGACTACTATCCCCTCTTCTTCAATGACACTCAACTGTCCCCCTCTTCTACACTGAACATCCTCGGTCTGTCCTTTACTTATAATCTGAACTGGAAACTTCACATCTCATCTCTAGCTAAAACAGCTTCTATGAAGTTAGGTGTTCTGAGACGTCTCCGCCAGTTTTTCTCACCCCCCCAGCTGCTATCTCTGTACAAGGGCTTTATCCGTCCATGTATGAAGTATGCTTCACATATCTGGGGGAGGGGGGTTCCACTCATACTGCTCTTCTAGACAGGGTGGAATCAAAAGCTTTTCGTCTCATCAACTCCTTTCCTCTAACTGACTGTCTTCAGCCTCTCTCTCACCGCCGGAATGTTGCATCTCTAGCTGTCTTCTACCGCTATTTTCATGCTAACTGCTCTCCTGATCTTGCTAATTGCATGCCTCCCCTCCTCCCGCGGCCTCGCTGCACAAGACTTTCTTCTTTTTCTGACCCCTATTATGTCCACCTCTCTAAGGCAAGAGTTAACCAGTATTCTCAATCATTCATCCCTTTCTCTGTTAAACTCTGGAACTCCCTGCCTGCTTCTGTATTTCCACCTTCCTATGACTTGAATTCCTTCAAGAGGGAGGTTTCAAGACACTTATCCATCAATTTTTGACTATTGCTTTGACCCTTTTATGGGACTGGCATTTCATTGGGCTTTTTTTTTTTTATTGAATCTTTGTTGCCCTTGGCCAGTGTCCCTCCTACATAAAAAAAAAAAAAAAAAAAAAAAAAAAAAATATAATATATATATATATATATATATATATATATATATATATATATATATATATATATATATATATATATATATATATATATATATATATATATATATATATATATATATATATATATATATATATATATATATATATATATATATATATATATATATATATATATATATATATATATATATATATATATATATATATATATATATATATATATATATATATATATATATATATATATATATATATATATATATATATATATATGTAAGCAAGCAACTGAAGGTAAGTGTGATAAAACTACCTACTCCTAAGCAACCCGGTGTCCAGGACTTATGGATGAGTGTACAGTGCCGTAAGTTGCCAGCTTTTATTATAGGTTGTGTTTAAAGACACCCCAAGGCCCCAGTTTCCCCTTTTGAATATGTCCAAGATGTGTTGAAACAATTGTCTGTATGTAAGAAATGGATTTATGTTTATGTGATTTTAATGATTTATTTTCTAAGAAAAACAAAATTAATGGTATTATCAGAAATAGACTCACACAAATGATAAATGAGCCCACTAGGATGACGTCAACCACAGCCACAGTGCTAGATGTGATCGTCACTAATAAACCAGAAAGTGTTTTAGCCACCTCTGTTGTTCCTGAGCCAGTACCTGATCATGACCTAATTGGTATTACAATAAATATCAAGAAGACAGAGAAAGCATGAACTAAAAACTTTTCGTCACCTTGGTAAATATAACAAGGACTCTTTGTGAGCTACTCATGCCAGAACCCCATAATTTTGATCAAATACTGACCACAGGCGACGTTGATCTACAACTTGATATTTCAATACTAATTTTATGAGTTGTCTGGATGCGTGTGCTCCTTTAGTAACTAAGGCAGAAAGGAGACCTGCAGCGCCTTGGCTCACTGAGGGTTTGCGTGTAGCAGCAGTGAGGCAGCGTGACGACACCCACACCAAGCTGAGGAGAGACAGACACAATATTTGTCTGCAAAAGCAATACGGGAATGAAAAAAGAAGAAATAAAGTCTCTTATTGGTGCTGCTAAAAAAGATTATCTTAAAAAGTTTAATAAGAGCAAGCAAAATTCATCGGCCATATGGAATGTGATAAAAGAATTAGTTCCCAGCAAAAAGAACAGCTCGAGAAAAAACATGAACTTCATAATGTCTTTGTAAAAAACAGAAGAATTTAATAATTTCTTTGCAGATGTAGGAAAGACAACATATGATAACGCAGCAGACACTACAGTGCAATCTTCTTTTTATACAGTGCAGTAGTGTGGCTGAAAAAATTCAGACCCAAGCCAGTAGACGCCAACACACTCATATTAACAGTAAAAAGTCTTAATGAAACACGTTCTGTGGGCTCAGATGGAATTTTGCTCAAATTTATGAAGGATACCTTATATTTTATTGCATCTTTTTTTTTTTTTTTATGTAGGAAGGACACTGGCCAAGGGCAACAAAAATCTAATAAAAAAATGCCCACTGAAATGCCAGTCCCATAAAAGGGTCAAAGCAGTAGTAAAAAATTGATGGATAAGTGTCTTGAAACCTCCCTCTTGAAGGAATTCAAGTCATAGGAAGATGGAAATACAGAAGCAGGCAGGGAGTTCCAGAGTTTACCAGAGAAAGGGATGAATGATTGAGAATACTGGTTAACTCTTGCGTTAGAGAGGTGGACAGAATAGGGGTGAGAGAAAGAAGAAAGTCTTGTGCAGCGAGGCCGCAGAAGGAGGAGAGGCATGCAGTTAGCAAGATCAGAAGAGCAGTTAGCATGAAAATAGCGGTAGAAGACAGCTAGATATGCAACATTGCGGCGGTGAGAGAGAGGCTGAAGACAGTCAGTTAGACGAGAGGAGTTGATGAGACGAGAAGCTTTTGATTCCACCCTGTCTAGAAGAGCAGCATGAGTGGAACCCCCCCCAGACATGTGAAGCATACTCCATACATGGAGGGATAAGGTCCTTGTACAGAGTTAGCAGCTGGAGGGGTGAGAAAAACTGGCGGAGACGTCTCAGAACACCTAACTTCATAGAAGCTGTTTTAGCTAGAGATGAGATGTGAAGTTTCCAGTTCAGATTATAAGTAAAGGACAGACCGAGGATGTTCAGTGTAGAAGAGGGGGACAGTTGAGTGTCACTGAAGAAGAGGGGATAGTTGTCTGGAAGGTTGTGTCGAGTTGATAGATGGAGGAATTGAGTTTTTGAGGCATTGAACAATACCAAGTTTGCTCTGCCCCAATCAGAAATTTTAGAAAGATCAGAAGTCAAGCGTTCTGTGGCTTCCCTGCGTGATATGTTTACCTCCTGAAGGGTTGGACGTCTATGAAAAGACATGGAAAAGTGCAGGGTGGTATCATCAGCGTAGGAGTGGATAGGACAAGAAGTTTGGTTTAGAAGATCATTAATGAATAATAAGAAGAGAGTGGGTGACAGGACAGAACCCTGAGGAACACCACTGTTAATAGATTTAGGAGAAGAACAGCGACCGTCTACCACAGCGGCAATAGAACGGTCAGAAAGGAAACTTGAGATGAAGTTACAGAGAGAAGGATAGAAACCGTAGGAGGGTAGTTTGGAAATCAAAGCTTTGTGCCAGACTCTATGAAAAGCTTTTGATATGTCCAAGGCAACAGCAAAAGTTTCACCAAAATCTTTAAAAGAGGATGACCAAGACTCAGTAAGGAAAGTCAGAAGATCACCAGTAGAGCGGCCTTGACGGAACCCATACTGGCGATCAGATAGAAGGTTGTGAAGTGATAGATGTTTAAGATCTTACATAACATGCGTCAAAAATGGCTCAAATGTTACCGGAGTATTTCTTCAGGCTTGGAAAAACGCATGTGTCGTTCCTTTGCTAAAGAAAGGTGATTTTAATGATGCAAACAATTATCATCCTGTTCCTTTTTTTACAGGTGCTCTCCAAAATATTGGAAAAAAAAAATGTATGTTAACAGCTTTTAGAATTTTTAAAGGATAACAAATACATTTCTAACAACCAGCATGGCTTTATATCTCATCTGCGCTAACTATTATAACAGATAATATTTACAATAATATTGACCACAAGAGAGTCATTGTTGACGCTGGGTGATTTGTCTAAAGTATTCGACAGTGTCAGCCATGATATCCTCCTAGGAAAGTGTTCTCACCTCAACATAGACTCCTTCAAGAACTATTTATACAATATGACTCAGTCAGTCAAACTGTAAAGGGAAATAACTATCAAAATAAATGTCCATTTCGGTGTCCCTCAAGGCTCCATCCTTGGACCAGTTTTGTTCACTATACATCTTAATGACATGGCTAAGTGCACCAGTGACTGTACTTTAGTTCAGTACGCGAATGACACTCAGTTTCTTCCCAGTGGTCCTACAGCACACCTAGAGAATATCATTAAAGAAGACCAAACCATCCTTGTTAAGGCAAAAGAATGTTTTCTCAAGAATGGATTAATGATCAACACTAATAAAACACAGTGCATATTTCTCGGTAGCAGACACTTGCTGTCATAGGTGCCTCAAGACACTGTCATTCGATATGATAGTACTTTTTATGTAATTTATTATTATTATTTTTTTTTTACTATAAACTTGGTTTTACTGTGGCTTATGATAACGTTTTATTAAATTTTACAAAAATTATATTTTTTCTGTATTTGTATTTCTATTTCGTGCTTTACCTTTGTCTTACTCTATGTTCTTTTACTATAGACTTTTATTTACCCAGTTAAATGTTTATCGATGTTTAGCTAATTTTACAATGACTTTTACATGTTTTAATATCAGTCATTAGGGCAATGATGTACATAAAAGAATGAATACAATTTCCCATCCAGCGGTATAGAGCACAACCACTGGGCTCTCGCAGAGCTTTGAGCAACAGAGATTTGAATATTAAGCAATTTCTCGATGTGCGTGGTGCTTCCATTGTTGCATTACTGACACTTTCTCTCGTCATTCGCCTTCCATAAATAATTAACCTCTCTATAAAGAGTTGCATAGTGATAAGACCACCATAGATGACAGTGAAGGAAGGAATGTGAAGCAGCACAGAGACGGACAAACATGGACACGTGGGAACACGAGGGAGGCTGCAGGAAGGCGTATATGTTATGTGAGCGATGAGTAAATCACTTTATTTTAGTGTGATTACTGCTTTTAGCTCAAGGGATTGTTAATACTGCTGCTACTACTACTAATATTAATAACAACAATATACCTTGTAATGAAAATTATTAAAACTTGTACCAAGTCACAAATTTATGTAACCTCTCTTTTTTTATTGTCATTTAATGGTATTCGAGAGTTTACAATACGTCTAAGTCTTCAGTGTCCATAACACTGCTAGTACTACTTGTAGTAGTAGTAGTAGTAGTAGTAGTAGTAGTAGTAGTAAGAATCTATCATCAGCCATTTGGCGTAATGACTGTTACACTGAGTTCATAATATGTCAGTATATCCAGAAATTGCTCAATTTTTTTGTGATAAGACAGAAAACGATCCATTATATAAGATAAACTATAGTATATCTATCCCTGGGTTTGTTAAGCTGAAGCACTACACGTTACGTAGTGGAATTTGAAAATAAAAAGAATTCGAATTGCTGCTTCAAAACAATGAACACTAATGAAAAGTTAAATGTTAGGAAGATTGGTGCAGAGAAAGATACAGGCGGTGTTTCCAGGCGGTTTCTCCCTTGAAGACCAAGAGATTGATCTCAAAGTGTGATACCTGCTGGATCACATTTGACAGTGACACATAACATCGTTCATGTTTTCTCTAATACTAACTCGCTTGAAGAGGGCAGAGCAGGCAAGCAGAGGTCATTGCCTTAATGAATGATTGCCTCACAGACACATGTAGATTTGAGGGCAACAAACACAGAGGCAACATCAGAGGCGCTCACAGGAAAAGGTTCCCACCTCGCCTCGCTGGCAAGCTGATTCCTCGACTCGCGTCAACCCAACTAATTTTTCATCGTAAGTCGGCAATTTTTTTTTTCGCTGCAAAATTAAATCACTTTCGGAAACTTGGGACAAAATTTGTTCAGGCCGGGGAAAGACTTGGTGGACGCGATGGAGGAGCAGGCGGCCGACTGGAGCTGGTTGGATCTGGGCCCAAGGTTCACGCCAGCCTCCTCTTCTGCTCCATCTACGAAATTGTTAGCGTCACTTGCAGCCCCTGACAGCCCAAGGAGACGCCACCGCACACCCTAAGGCAAATACTGCCATCCCAGGAGCCCTTTAGGGGAGGACTGTGCTTCCTCCATGGCAGTGTCCAGCGAATGGTTGGTGACCTCGCGTTCACTGTGAGGGGCTGCAAGCGTCGACGCCATTGCCCATTGGATTTAAATGGACCCTGAAGGGGAGAAAGGTTCGCCTCTATGTATTGTGTATCATCATTGTGGAACGCATCGTGTATCATCATTGTGGAACGCATCGTGTATTGTCATTGCTGAACGCATCGTGTATTATCATCGTGTATTATCATCGTGTATTGTCATTGTGAAACGCATCGTGTATCATCATTGTAGAACGCATCGTGTAGCATCGTGTATGGCAGGCATCGTGTATTATCATCGTGTATTATCATCGTGGAGAGCATCGTGTATTATCATCGTGTATTATCATCGTGTATTATCATCGTGGAGAGCATCGTGTATTATCATCGTGGAACGCATCGTGTATTATCATCGTGTATTATCATCGTGTATTATCATCGTGGAGAGCATCGTGTATTATCATCGTGGAACGCATCGTGTATTATCATCGTGTATTATCATCGTCTATTATCATTGTGAAACGCATCGTGTATTATCATCGTGTATTATCATCGTGTATTATCATCGTGTATTACCATCGTGTATTATCATCGTGTATTACCATCGTGTATTATCATCGTGTATTATCATCGTGGAACGCATCGTGTATTACCATCGTGTATTATCATCGTGGAACGCATCGTGTACTATCATCGTGTATTATCATCGTGTATTATCATCGTGGAACGCATCGTGTATTACCATCGTGTATTATCATCGTGGAACGCATCGTGTATTACCATCGTGTATTATCATCGTCTATTATCATTGTGGAACGCATCGTGTACTATCATCGTGTATTATCATCGTGTATTATCATCGTGTATTACCATCGTGTATTATCATCGTGGAACGCATCGTGTATTATCATCGTGTATTATCATCGTGTATTACCATCGTGTATTATCATCGTGGAACGCATCATGTATTATCATCGTGGAACGCACTGCATCATTTAATCATCGTTGTATCATCGCTTTACTTACACTAACACAACACAAAACAACACAACACACGGAAGAGAACCTTTTTGGGGAGAAGGGAGCTTCTTTCATCACACACAACACAACACACAACACAACATAACACACAACACAACACACACACGGAAGATGGCCTCTTTGGGAAGAGAGGATCATCTTTCATCACACACAACACAACACAACACAACACAAACAACACAACACAACACAACACACACACACGGAAGAGGACCTCTTTGGGGAGAGAGGTTCATCTTTCATCACACACAACACAACACAAACACAGACACAAAACACACACACACACACACACACACACACACACACACACACACACACATACACATAACATTATCTAATATGATAACATCATAATCACAAACAGCAACAACAGTGAGTGATAATGACAATATGTAATGCTACAAACGGTTCCTGGCTGCAATGACTCAAATTCCATTCACATTGTGTCACTCGCCTGCAGCTCAGCAAAATAATCTTTCAAGACATCACTGCCATCAACGGAATCACTGTTGAAGAGAAACTGATTTCGTGTCCGTTTCAGTGCCACGGTAACCTCTGCATGGTGAAAGTATCCTTTGAAGGGCTGAGTTACCTCCTGCAGATGATTTCTCACTTCAGTCACAAAGAGCAATTCATACGTTTGTCAGGAAATGCAAAGTTTAGACCATCCAACAGTCCAAATGATCACAGCTCCAGACTTGTAGTCCCTTAGTAGCACTGCTGTTACTGCTTGTGGGGGAGGAAGTGAAAGAGTGAAGATGAGAAGGTGAAGGAGTGAAGATGAGAGGATAGAGGAGGCGGGGAAGTGAAGCAGTGAAGATGAGAAGGAAGAAATAAAGGAGTGAAGATGAGAGGGTAGAGGAGAAGGTGGGAGAGTGAGTCGTGAGGGTGTTTACACCTATGGGTTAGTGCCATAATGAAACCTTTGTGATGGTCAGGTGTTGTGGTGCTCGCGACATTCCTAATGGCAGAAGGGTGATCGCCACCAACACACACAGACCTGTGTTCTGCACCCGTCGCCCACGCTCATTCACAAAGCCCCAATACGTGTCACGATCCCGATTATCTTTCCAAGAAAGTGGACGGTACACTGATCCCAGAAAATTCTAAAAGTCTGGATTTTTAAAGGCCTCGAGTACCTACCCGACCTATCAGAAATCACCAGCTATTAAACCCAGTCACAAAACCCTTACCTCTGCACTGCACGCCAGAAATCACTTCAATGCCTGATCAATGCTGGGGTGGAAAATATTATTATTATTATTCTATTATTATAATTATAATTATAATATTATTATTCTATATAATAACAGGATATATTAATAGTAATGTTAACTAACAAACAAACTGAGGTAGTACACATTAAAGGAAATTAGGGAACAAATTTTTTCCCTAGACCAACACAGGATAAATCCCACACTCACTCACCATAGATTTCCCCTTTTACTCAGGCTCTTATATCGCCTCCCTTATTGCTCAGAGGTTATGTACATCAATACATGACATTCCTGTCACTTCACAAAGCACTAAAACCCTTTTACTCCTTCATAGGCCGCTGAAATATTTTCTCTAGCTGCGGGAATTTCCCCAGACGTTGTCACCGCGTCCCCAAATAACAATTCCCGTATTTTACCTCAAACCTCACAAGACATCACCACCATCACCATAGCTCACCTATAACACCATAACACCTTCCTCAAAGACACCAATAACACCACAACACTGCCGCAGCCCCAACCACAAAATGGCAGCCTCTCACCCCGACACTATCCCCTTAGGACACTGTCCCCTCAGCGTTACATAACTAACGCAACTCACCAACCAAATTTCAGCGGACAAGAGCTCTTGGTACCACAAAAGACTCACCAACCTGATCCTGGATATCAAGGTTATACCGCCACATCACTAATATACGTAAGTGTACAATAGATTAAGTGTGCAGTAGATAGGGAGCGTGATGACATTTGTAATGAGTAGCTGAAACTGATGATACAGACGTGACAGTACAACAAAAGAATACATTTATGGTGTTAAGTGTTTTATATAATTAAAGGCATGACCGGACTCAGAATAAACTGTACCGTATGCAGCACTGAGGGTTCATTACACCTGTCACACCGAACAGCGCCATCAGGCTGTCACAATTGCAGTGGCCGTCACGTTTCGTGCCTGAGTCCCCAGTTGCACAGAAGGGTAAATACAGAATCACGTCCGTTTCTTTCTGGCAAATGAAACTGCATCTTTCTGCAAGCTGTAATTTAGGAAAACATTATCCCTCTAATTTTGAGAAGAAACTTTCTTTCAATTTTTCAATTAATCTGATGACCATTTCTCAGCATAACTTAGCAAACTTAGTATTGTTCAGGGCCTCAAAAACTTATTTCCTCCATCTATCAACTCGACACAACCTTCCAGACAACTACCCACTCTTCTTCAGTGACACTCAACTGTCCCCCTCTTCTACACTGAACTTCCTCGGTCTATCCTTTACTTATAATCTAATTAATGAATTAATTAGTTAAAATTAATAAAATTGAAGAATATACTACTACTACTACTACTACTACTACTGCTACTACTACTACTAACAACAACAACAACAACAACAACAACAACAGCAACAGCAACAGCAACAACAACAACAACAACAACAGCAATAATAATAATAATAATCTATTCCCTCGTATCTATATAGGCCTACCATTCTCTCCTCCATTCTCTCCACAGGCCCAATTAAAGCATCACAACACAAACTGATCTACTATCCAGCCAACTTTCTCAAAACACCAGTTCTTTTTACCTTCTCATTTCTTATTCTATCGATCCCACCATGTTACTCGACATACACTCCTCAAACACTTCGTTTCCAATACACTTAACAGTTTCTTCTACGCTACTCCCGTGTTCCATGTTTCAGCACCACACAGCACAGCGGATACCACTATTCCCACATACAATTCTCTCTCTGTACACTCACACCCAGTGTCTTTTGATTAAGGATCTTTCTTAGTCCACCAAGAACTTTTCCTGCTTCTTTCACTCCGCACTTCACCTCTGTCTCGACTCTCGTGACTTGATCCCAAGTACTTGAAACAATCCATCTCTTCCACCTCCTCTCCATTTAATCTTGCATGCCTCACTCCACTTACGCCACCACCCACTCTCACACATGATCTGCCATATACACAGAAACGCTTCCCTCCTTCCAACAAGCTGCCTTCAACTCCACAAACTTTGAAAACGTTCCATACTTTTCTTACCAGTCCTATCACACACTTTCCCCAAGTCCTTCGCCGCCAAAAAGCTGCACTTCCTTCCCTTTCCAAAAGACATTCCACACTGCTGCCTAACCGCAAAAACCTGATCTACACATCTTCTTCCCTTTCTACAGCCTCACTGCTTCTCCGGGATGGCATTCTCTGTTCTTTGTCCGATTCTCCTTATGAGAAGCCTCCCGTACACTTATCTGCCACACTCGGCAAACTGATGCCCCTGTACCTGGAGTCTATCACCTTTTTTTTATATACAGGATAACTACACATGCATTTATCCAGAGTTGTGGCACCTTGGAGAGCAATAAAGCACACATTTAGTAACATTACCAACCACAATATACGAGTATACCTCTCCCCACCTCTTCAAACACTTGGCAGCAGTGTATCCAAACATGCACCTCTCCTTTCCCTCATGTCCCTCACAGCCTCTCATACTTCCTCTCCCTTCATTGGTACACTCTACACTGTTTAAATCTCCTCATACATTCTAATGCAATAATCACTGCTTCGTCCTCCTCCTCTACATTTAAGTCCTTCAAAATATTCCGCACATGTTTCACAGAATGCCCCCTACTGACTCAGCGTCGTCCCGTCACCTGCCTTCACAGCCTCTTCACTCCCACGTGTTTCTTTGCTTGTCTTCTTTATGTCTTTCCACAACATTTTCCTGTTCATCTGTGAGTTTTCTGTCAACCTGAATATCTACCCAACCACTCATCTGGCCTCATCTTTGCGTCTTGTACTTCCACTCCCCTCTTTGCTTGGTTCCTCTTTTTGATGCACCTGTGGTATGACTTTTTTTGCAGCCAGACTCCATATGCACGCTTCTTTTTTTCCACAGCCACACTGACCTCCTCACACCACCTCCGGCCCGTCTCACCTCACACACCTGCCCAGCACAACCACAACTGCACTTTTCAGACACTGCCACTTTTATTCCTCATTACCCACTTCCACTCATTTGCATCCTTTTCCTGATATACTCTACTGTCTTCTCCCTCTTCTCTAGCTCACTCTCAGAACTTGCTTTGCCTTACCCCATTGTCACGCCTCTATCCATCCACCTGACATCCCTCCATTCACACATCCAGATACACATCTCCCCTTCCTTTCAACTTTCTTTCACTCCACCCCAGCACATCCAGTCTTTGCTTCATAAACATTCTTCCCATCATCTCTCCACACCACGTCCATGCACATTCTGAACTTCTACATAATACCAATAAAAAAAAAAGTGCAATTAAATCAACAGAACGTAATAAATAGACTACTTATGGGTCTGTGATTTGCTACTCAAGTAAATCAGGTATTTTATTTTCTCCTGCACCACACACACACACACACACACACATGAAGAATCAGGCATTTTTTTTATACCCTTGACCCTCTCATTGATCTTCCTTCCTCTCCAGACTCTCCCCTCCCTCTCCCTCTCCCCCTCTCTCTCCGCTCTCTCCCCTTCACATCCCGCCTCAAAAACCACGTCAAGGTAACACACAGATGACAATGATGCACACTTGAGAGAGAGAGAGAGAGAGAGAGAGAGAGAGAGAGAGAGAGAGAGAGAGAGAGAGAGAGAGAGAGAGAGAGAGAGAGAGAGAGAGAGAGAGAGAGAGAGAGAGAGAGAGAGAGAGAGAGAGAGAGAGAGAGAGAGAGAGAGAGAGAGAGAGAGAGAGAGAGAGAGAGAGAGAGAGAGAGAGAGAGAGAGAGAGAGAGAGAGAGAGAGAGAGAGAGAGAGAGAGAGAGAGAGAGAGAGAGAGAGAGAGAGAGAGAGAGAGAGAGAGAGAGTCAGGTCAGAGGTCGCAGGGTGAGGACGTGTCCGCAGGTCGCTCCTTAACTGAGCTTGCACGTTGTCCCGTCTCATCTACAGTCAGCGTGCTCCGGTACCCTCCACATACCAGCACACGAATACGACGATTAAAGTGACGGATAATAGTGTACAGTGCAGTGACGAAGATTCAGTGCTGTAACAGTGAATAGTGTTGTGAGGCCGCAAGGGTTATTGCGACGATACTCCCCAACAACGTGGTCTCATCGCATCTGCAGTCGGCGCCCCTCCACCTGCCAGCACACCAACACGTGACGTATAAGTGTACAGTGCAGTGAAGGAGATACAGTGTTGTGACAGTGTACAGTGCTGTGAGGATATAGGGGTTACTGTGACGAGTCCTATCTCCGTACCCCTCCCACTACTGTGCCCTCCCTACACAAAGGAAGGAAATCCCCTGGGAAATTAACCCCAAGCTGCACCCACACTCCCTCCTTTCGAAGCAATTAACTCCGGCGCCGAGACCCTGGACTGACCTGACTGACCTGAGGAATCAGGGCGAGGAATCAGCTAAGGGAGGACAGAAGGCGAAAGCTCAGTGGCCCAGGTGTTGGCAACAAGACCTGGTGGAATCTGGTAAAGGAGCAGCAAGGAGCTTCTCACCGCGAGACT
The DNA here is from genome assembly GCF_035594125.1 of Scylla paramamosain. Taxonomy (NCBI): domain Eukaryota; kingdom Metazoa; phylum Arthropoda; class Malacostraca; order Decapoda; family Portunidae; genus Scylla; species Scylla paramamosain. The sequence continues at coordinate 3,080,233 of NC_087171.1, read as the reverse complement.
CTTCCTCCACTCACCAGACCTGACGGATCCACCGCCACGAGCAGTGCAGACAAGGCCACACTCCTCGCCGAGCTTTTCGCCAACAAGATGAAGGTTGACGACTCGGCACGACCTGTACCACAGCTGGCCCCGGAAACTGATTGCACTGTCACCACTGTCTTGGTGACGGCAGAGCAGGTTGAGCGGCTACTCGGTGCGGTGGATGTGGGTAAAGCCACAGGCCCGGATGACGTCAGCCCACGGCTCCTCAAGCAATGCGCTAGAGAGCTGTCAACTCCTCTCACCACCGTCTTCACATCTTGCCTGAGGGAGAAGAAGTGGCCCTCAGTATGGAAGGAAGCGCGTGTGGTCCCAGTCCATAAGAAAAACTCAAGGTCTGAGCCCAACAACTACAGACCCATCTCCCTGCTCTCAGTGATGGGCAAGTTGCTGGAGCAAATAGTGGCTGCTGCCATCTGCCAACACCTGAGCGAGAACCACCTCCTCTCAGACAAGCAGTTTGGCTTCAGGCCTGGCAGATCCACCGCAGACCTCCTCATCCTCTCCAAGGACTGGCAAGACGCCCTGGAAGAAGGCCTGGACACCCTTGTGGTGGCCCTGGACATTGCTGGGGCTTTTGACAGGGTCTGGCACGCGGGGCTCATTGAAGAGAGAGAGAGAGAGAGAGAGAGAGAGAGAGAGAGAGAGAGAGAGAGCGCCTCTCTCTCTCTCTCTCTCTCTCTCTCTCTTCACACTCTGATGTAATTTTTTGGCTCTTTAATTTATCTATTTACTAATTTTTTGCCTACTTCTATTTATTTCTGCTTTTTATTCTTTTATTCTTTCTCTCTTCTCTGCTGAACATTATGAATCACATCTTCTATCCCTTCACTCTTTGTATTACTGAATGGAATGATCGGAATGTTTTCTTCCTGTCTTTATATGAATTATGGAATTTTTTTACCTTTCTTTCTTTCTTCAGTGCGAGTATGCCCTGGGAGGACCAGTGATGTGTGTGTGTGTGTGTGTGTGTGTGTGTGTGTGTGTGTGTGTGTGTGTGTGTGTGTGTCTGTGTCTGTGTGTGTGTGTGACATGATTGCCTGACATGATTAATCCATGTAGGTATGTACGTATGTACGTATGTATGTATGTCTCTTCATTCAACACGGAGTGATCAAGAAGTTAACTACACGTATCGTCACTATCATATAATTACGTGTAGTGTACATGTGCATCAGAAAAAGGCACTGGTTCCTTCACAGAGAGGGAAAAAAATAGTGTAGATGCCGGAAAGACGGGCACAGGGGCAAGTGGAAGCTGATTGGTGGAGACACAAGTCTTAACTCCAAGCTGTATTTGCAAGAAACGATAAAATTATTTACAGAAAAAAGCACCGGTGGTCTGACAGGTGTAAACACTGCAAAGGGTAACCTTACCACTCCCCGAGAACGGGAAAACTCACCAAGACCAGCGCGGCTTGATAAAGTAAGATTTCAATAAAGAGAAGATTACCAGATGGACGAAGAGCACGAAGAGAACCAGCGCCCCTTGGGCTGCTTCGCCTTTCTGCGACGCTTACTACAACCGTTCAAGAAAAAGAAATCTAAGAAAACCAAGGCTAAAAACGACGACAAGGAAGACATGAAAGTAAAGAACCGAGAAGAAGGAAAGCGAGAAGAAGAATGACGAGCAAGAAGACCCGGCGGTGATCAAGGAAGAAAACGAAGGGGGTGTCCGAACCGAGGACGTGGAAGACGATGGACAGTTCCTGCGGCGCCACGTCACCTTCCTGACCCGGGAGCAGCTGCACAGCCTGGGGCGACGGACGTCCCCTGGGCGAGGGCGCCTACGGCTCCGTTAAGCAGCTCAGCTATGATGGGAACTGAGGCCGTGGTGAAGGAACTCCTGGACGACAGCGAGCCCGAACAGCTGCTGAAGGAGGCGCGGGTGCTGGCGGAGCTTGACGGGGCGGGCGGAGTGCCGCGCCT